>NC_136811.1:59640874-59655874 GCF_951216825.1 Electrona antarctica | reverse complement strand
GCTAGGTCACCCCTGTAAATAACTTGCTATGTAGTTACGCTGTTACTTTATAGCACCTTTTATCATATTACATGTAACTGTACGTAAATATGTTATCCTTTCTCCCCAAAATACAGTGTGTCACGAGGAAAACTGGAGAGATTGTTTGCATTCGGACAGACGTTTAACCCTTAAACCCCAGCATTCCTATTCTGGGGGAACATTCACCAACAATAGCAGATCTACAAGCTCAACATGTTGTGAGCTTGTAGATCTGCCATTTTTGGTGAAGAGACTTGGTGTACTGTAGACTGAAAAAGAACACAAGTACAGTTTAACCTAGAGGGTAGTTAAACTGATGTGACAAAGATCAATTCCAAATATTATCAAAGTATTCTGAGGCACCCCTAGACTTGTGTCAAGGCACCTTGGGTGTCATAGCATCCACTTTAAGCCCTGATAGACTGTAGTGTAGGCTGTCACTGTTGGTTGGAAACCCTGTGACAGGCTTGGAAAACAGCAACTGAGGCTTTGGGAGAAGGCTTTTAAGCACAGCAGGTGATGATGATACAGGAGGATGAGTGGGTGGACATTAGACAGTCTGTGATGGACAGCAGGTGATGAGGATACAGGAGGAAGAGTGGGTGGACATTAGACAGTCTGTGATGGACAGCAGGTGATGATGATACAGGAGGAAGAGTGGGTGGACATTAGACAGTCTGTGATGGACAGCAGGTGATGATGATACAGGAGGAAGAGTGGGTGGACATTAGACAGTCTGTGATGGACAGCAGGTGATGATGATACAGGAGGAAGAGTGGGTGGACATTAGACAGTCTATGATGGACAGGTGATGATATAGGAGGAAGAGTGGGTGGACATTAGACAGTCTGTGATGGACAGCAGGTGATGATGATACAGGAGGAAGAGTGGGTGGACATTAGACAGTCTGTGATGGACAGGTGATGATATAGGAGGAAGAGTGGGTGGACATTAGACAGTCTGTGATGGACAGCAGGTGATGATGATACAGGAGGAAGAGTGGGTGGACATTAGAAAGTCTGTGATGGACAGCAGGTGATGATGATACAGGAGGAAGAGTGGGTGGACATTAGAAAGTCTGTGATGGACAGCAGGTGATGATGATACAGGAGGAAGAGTGGGTGGACATTAGACAGTCTGTGATGGACAGCAGGTAATGATGATACAGGAGGAAGAGTGGGGGGACATTAGACAGTCTGTGATGGACAGCAGGTGATGATGATACAGGAGGAAGAGTGGGTGGACATTAGACAGTCTGTGATGGACAGGTGATGATGATACAGGAGGAAGAGTGGGTGGACATTAGACAGTCTGTGATGGACAGCAGGTGATGATGATACAGGAGGAAGAGTGGGGGGACATTAGACAGTCTGTGATGGACAGCAGGTGATGATGATACAGGAGGAAGAGTGGGTGGACATTAGACAGTCTGTGATGGACAGCAGGTGATGATGATACAGGAGGAAGAGTGGGGGGACATTAGACAGTCTGTGATGGACAGCAGGTAATGATGATACAGGAGGAAGAGTGGGGGGACATTAGACAGTCTGTGATGGACAGGTGATGATATAGGAGGAAGAGTGGGTGGACATTAGACAGTCTGTGATGGACAGCAGGTGATGATGATACAGGAGGAAGAGTGGGTGGACATTAGACAGTCTGTGATGGACAGCAGGTGATGATGATACAGGAGGAAGAGTGGGTGGACATTAGACAGTCTGTGATGGACAGCAGGTGATGATGATACAGGAGGAAGAGTGGGTGGACATTAGACAGTCTGTGATGGACAGCAGGTGATGATGATACAGGAGGAAGGACTGTAATCACACTAGAAACATGGATACAGATACATTAACATCCTACTGTAATCACACTAGAAACATGGATACAGATACATTAACATCCTGTAATTACACTAGAAACATGGATACAGATACATTAACATCCTGTAATTACACTAGAAACATGGATACAGATACATTAACATCCTGTAATCACACTAGAAACATGGATACAGATACACATTAACATCCTGTAATCACACTAGAAACATGGATACAGATACATTAACATCCTGTAATTACACTAGAAACATGGATACAGATACATTAACATCCTGTAATTACACTAGAAACATGGATACAGATACATTAACATCCTGTAATCACACTAGAAACATGGATACAGATACATTAACATCCTGTAATTACACTAGAAACATGGATACAGATACATTAACATCCTGTAATCACACTAGAAACATGGATACAGATACATTAACATCCTACTGTAATCACACTAGAAACATGGATACAGATACATTAACATCCTACTGTAATCACACTAGAAACGGATACAGCAGATCTACAAACTGGAAACACGGCGCGATGCAACGTGTTTACAGCTTGCAGATCTGTTACTTTTTGCTATTCTGTCATTTTTTAATCCTGAAAAGTAACATCATCAACCACTTGATGTACGCAGATGATTTGGTCATCCTATGTCAATACAGTGCTGACTTTCAGCAGTTACTGAGGGTCTGCTCTCAATATGGCTCAGACTGTGACATTATTTATAATGCGAAGAAGAGCAACATCATTATTGTAAGAACCAAGGAAGACAGTAAACTGTCATTCCCAGTCTTTTTTCTGTCTGGTACAGCCCTTAAAGTCTGTGATGAGGTCAAGTACTTAGGCCACTATTTAACAAATGACCTATCTGATGATAGGGACATCTACAGGCAACATAGAATGTTATATGCACAAGCAAACATGATTGTTCGTGAGTTTAGTATGTGTTCAACTTCTGTGAAGTCCACACTATTTAAATCTTTTTGCACACCTATGTACAGTATACTGCCCACTTGTGGCGGCGCTACAAAAAGCGCAGTATTAATTAGATGAATTGAGTATGAACGACCGCAATGGAAACAAGCCATTGGGCTTCCTTAGGGTTTAGATGGTCTTAGCAGACCGTGTGTTGTGTATATTAGGCCTATCATGGTTTAGAGATGGTCTTAGCAGACCGTGTGTTGTGTATATTAGGCCTATCATGGTTTAGAGATGGTCTTAGCAGACCGTGTGTTGTGTATATTAGGCCTATCATGGTTTAGAGATGGTCTTAGCAGACCGTGTGTTGTGTATATTAGGCCTATCATGGTTTAGAGATGGTCTTAGCAGACCGTGTGTTGTGTATATTAGGGCTATCATGGTTTAGAGATGGTCTTAGCAGACCGTGTGTTGTGTATATTAGGCCTATCATGGTTTAGAGATGGTCTTAGCAGACCGTGCGTTGTGTATATTAGGCCTATCATGGTTTAGAGATGGTCTTAGCAGACCGTGTGTTGTGTATATTAGGCCTATCATGGTTTAGAGATGGTCTTAGCAGACCGTGTGTTGTGTATATTAGGCCTATCATGGTTTAGAGATGGTCTTAGCAGACCGTGTGTTGTGTATATTAGGCCTATCATGGTTTAGAGATGGTCTTAGCAGACCGTGTGTTGTGTATATTAGGCCTATCATGGTTTAGAGATGGTCTTAGCAGACCGTGTGTTGTGTATATTAGGCCTATCATGGTTTAGAGATGGTCTTAGCAGACCGTGTGTTGTGTATATTAGGCCTATCATGGTTTAGAGATGGTCTTAGCAGACCGTGTGTTGTGTATATTAGGCCTATCATGGTTTAGAGATGGTCTTAGCAGACCGTGTGTTGTGTATATTAGGCCTATCATGGTTTAGATGGTCTTAGCAGACCGTGTGTTGTGTATATTAGGCCTATCAGTGGTTTAGAGATGGTCTTAGCAGACCGTGTGTTGTGTATATTAGGCCTATCAGTGGTTTAGAGATGGTCTTAGCAGACCGTGTGTTGTGTATATTAGGCCTATCAGTGGTTTAGAGATGGTCTTAGCAGACCGTGTGTTGTGTATATTAGGCCTATCAGTGGTTTAGAGATGGTCTTAGCAGACCGTGTGTTGTGTATATTAGGCCTATCATGGTTTAGAGATGGTCTTAGCAGACCGTGTGTTGTGTATATTAGGCCTATCATGGTTTAGAGATGGTCTTAGCAGACCGTGTGTTGTGTATATTAGGCCTATCATGGTTTAGATGGTCTTAGCAGACCGTGTGTTGTGTATATTAGGCCTATCAGTGGTTTAGAGATGGTCTTAGCAGACCGTGTGTTGTGTATATTAGGCCTATCAGTGGTTTAGAGATGATCTTAGCAGACCGTGTGTTGTGTATATTAGGCCTATCAGTGGTTTAGAGATGGTCTTAGCAGACCGTGTGTTGTGTATATTAGGCCTATCAGTGGTTTAGAGATGGTCTTAGCAGACCGTGTGTTGTGTATATTAGGCCTATCATGGTTTAGAGATGGTCTTAGCAGACCGTGTGTTGTGTATATTAGGCCTATCATGGTTTAGAGATGGTCTTAGCAGACCGTGTGTTGTGTATATTAGGCCTATCATGGTTTAGAGATGGTCTTAGCAGACCGTGTGTTGTGTATATTAGGCCTATCATGGTTTAGATGGTCTTAGCAGACCGTGTGTTGTGTATATTAGGCCTATCATGGTTTAGAGATGGTCTTAGCAGACCGTGTGTTGTGTATATTAGGCCTATCATGGTTTAGAGATGGTCTTAGCAGACCGTGTGTTGTGTATATTAGGCCTATCATGGTTTAGAGATGGTCTTAGCAGACCGTGTGTTGTGTATATTAGGCCTATCATGGTTTAGAGATGGTCTTAGCAGACCGTGTGTTGTGTATATTAGGCCTATCATGGTTTAGAGATGGTCTTAGCAGACCGTGTGTTGTGTATATTAGGCCTATCATGGTTTAGAGATGGTCTTAGCAGACCGTGCGTTGTGTATATTAGGCCTATCATGGTTTAGAGATGGTCATAGCAGACCGTGTGTTGTGTATATTAGGCCTATCATGGTTTAGAGATGGTCTTAGCAGACCGTGTGTTGTGTATATTAGGCCTATCATGGTTTAGAGATGGTCTTAGCAGACCGTGTGTTGTGTATATTAGGCCTATCATGGTTTAGAGATGGTCTTAGCAGACCGTGCGTTGTGTATATTAGGCCTATCATGGTTTAGAGATGGTCTTAGCAGACCGTGTGTTGTGTATATTAGGCCTATCATGGTTTAGAGATGGTCTTAGCAGACCGTGCGTTGTGTATATTAGGCCTATCATGGTTTAGAGATGGTCTTAGCAGACCGTGTGTTGTGTATATTAGGCCTATCATGGTTTAGAGATGGTCTTAGCAGACCGTGCGTTGTGTATATTAGGCCTATCATGGTTTAGAGATGGTCTTAGCAGACCGTGCGTTGTGTATATTAGGCCTATCATGCTTTTTGATAACACATTTTTATTTTAGTTTTAGAGTCCTATAGTCTTTGGAATTGAACTTCATTTAGTTTTAGTCACCTGGAATGTTTTAGTGTTGGTCTAGTTGTAGTCGACTAAATATCATCAGATTTTTGTATAGATCTGCTATTTTCAGCATGCAACCAAGTGTAAAATAACTTATACTGGATCTCTTCATGTCCACTAGTCCCTTCCTAACATTTTAGTCTAGTTTTTATTTGTTGACGAAATTGTCAAAATATTTAGTCTTAATTTTAGCCGTCGTAGCTTAGTTTATTTAGTTTGTCAGTGAAAAAAAGGTAGTCGACGAACATTTTTTCGTCTTAGTTTTAGTCGACGAAAACAACTCTGCCCCATAGCTGCCATGTTATGTTTTAGTCGACGAAAACAACTCTGCCCCATAGCTGCCATGTTATGTTTTAGTCGACGAAAACAACTCTGCCCCATAGCTGCCATGTTGTTTTAGTCGACGAAAACAACTCTGCCCCATAGCTGCCATGTTATGTTTTAGTCGACGAAAACAACTCTGCCCCATAGCTGCCATGTTATGTTTTAGTCGACGAAAACAACTCTGCCCCATAGCTGCCATGTTATGTTAGACCCAGAAATGTTGCGTAGTCTAAACTGTTATGATGTCATCATAATGTCATCTATAGGTCATATATGGTCATCTATAGGTCATATATGGTCATCTATAGGTCATCTATAGGTCATATATGGTCATCTATAGGTCATATATGGTCATCTATAGGTCATCTATAGGTCATATATGGTCATCTATAGGTCATATATGGTCATCTATAGGTCATATATAGGTCATATATGGTCATCTATAGGTCATCTATAGGTCATATAGTGCACCCCTTGTTGCCTTAGTGGCCCCAGGGGTTCCCAAACGGTGGTGCGTGGACCCCTTGTTGCCTTAGTGGCCCCAGGGGTTCCCAAACGGTGGTGCGTGGACCCCTTGTTGCCTTAGTGGCCCCAGGGGTTCCCAAACGGTGGTGCGTGCACCCCTTGTTGCCTTAGTGGCCCCAGGGGTTCCCAAACGGTGGTGCGTGGACCCCTTGTTGCCTTAGTGGCCCCAGGGGTTCCCAAACGGTGGTGCGTGGACCCCTTGTTGCCTTAGTGGCCCCAGGGGTTCCCAAACGGTGGTGCGTGGACCCCTTGTTGCCTTAGTGGCCCCAGGGGTTCCCAAACGGTGGTGCGTGGACCCCTTGTTGCCTTAGTGGCCCCAGGGGTTCCCAAACGGTGGTGCGTGGACCCCTTGTTGCCTTAGTGGCCCCAGGGGTTCCCAAACGGTGGTGCGTGCACCCCTTGTTGCCTTAGTGGCCCCAGGGGTTCCCAAACGGTGGTGCGTGGACCCCTTGTTGCCTTAGTGGCCCCAGGGGTTCCCAAACGGTGGTGCGTGCACCCCTTGTTGCCTTAGTGGCCCCAGGGGTTCCCAAACGGTGGTGCGTGCACCCCTTGTTGCCTTAGTGGCCCCAGGGGTTCCCAAACGGTGGTGCGTGCACCCCTTGTTGCCTTAGTGGCCCCAGGGGTTCCCAAACGGTGGTGCGTGGACCCCTTGTTGCCTTAGTGGCCCCAGGGGTTCCCAAACGGTGGTGCGTGGACCCCCAGGGGTTCCCAAACGGTGGTGCGTGGACCCCCAGGGGTTCCCAAACGGTGGTGCGTGGACCCCCAGGGGTTCCCAAACGGTGGTGCGTGGACCCCTTGTGGTGCTCGAGCGTCTTCTAGGGGGTGTGTGGCATGAAAAGGCTAATGGTGGTGCTATGGTTTTATTTTAAATATATTAACATATTATGCCAATATATGGCAGGTATATGCAGAATATAGCCTATGCTGCATATATTATGCCATATTCAGGTTCATATATGTGTGCATATATGTGGATAGAAAGGAAATATATGTATCTATATAGCTTATGTAATTTATATTTCCATGTGGGGGGGCCGAAAAGGTTTGGGAATGTAGTTAATGCTGGTCACATATTATTATTATGCTAATTATTCAAATTTCTCAACGTGCAACTTTTAGCTACCAAGCTGAATTTCATCCATTATTAGGCCTATAGATACAATTTATATCATCCATTATTAGGCCTATAGATACAATTTATATCATCCATTATTAGGCCTATAGATAACATTTATATCATTATTAGGCCTATAGATAACATTTATATCATTATTAGGCCTATAGGTAACATTTATATCATTATTAGGCCTATAGATAACATTTATATCATCCATTATTAGGCCTATAGATAACATTTATATCATTATTAGGCCTATAGATAACATTTATATCATTATTAGGCCTATAGATAATATTGATATCATTATTAGGCCTATAGATAACATTTATATCATTATTAGGCCTATAGATAACATTTATATCATTATTAGGCCTATAGATAATATTTATATCATTATTAGGCCTATAGATAACATTTATATCATTATTAGGCCTATAGATAACATTTATATCATTATTAGGCCTATAGATAACATTTATATCATTATTAGGCCTATAGATAACATTTATATCATTATTAGGCCTATAGATAACATTTATATCATTATTAGGCCTATAGATAACATTTATATCATTATTAGGCCTATAGATAACATTTATATCATTATTAGGCCTATAGATAACATTTATATCATTATTAGGCCTATAGATAACATTTATATCATTATTAGGCCTATAGATACAATTTATATCATCCATTATTAGGCCTATAGATACAATTTATATCATCCATTATTAGGCCTATAGATAACATTTATATCATTATTAGGCCTATAGATAACATTTATATCATTATTAGGGCTATAGATAACATTTATATCATCCATTATTAGGCCTATTGATAACATTTATATCATCCATTATTAGGCCTATAGATAACATTTATATCATTATTAGGCCTATAGATAATATTTATATCATTATTAGGCCTATAGATAACATTTATATCATTATTAGGCCTATAGATAATATTTATATCATCCATTATTAGGCCTATAGATAACATTTATATCATTATTAGGCCTATAGATAACATTTATATCATTATTAGGCCTATAGATAACATTTATATCATTATTAGGCCTATAGATAACATTTATATCATTATTAGGCCTATAGATAACATTTATATCATCCATTATTAGGCCTATAGATAATATTTATATCATTATTAGGCCTATAGATAACATTTATATCATTATTAGGCCTATAGATAACATTTATATCATTATTAGGCCTATAGATAACATTTATATCATTATTAGGCCTATAGATAATATTTATATCATTATTAGGCCTATAGATATTATTTATATCATTATTAGGCCTATAGATAACATTTATATCATCCATTATTAGGCCTATAGATAACATTTATATCATTATTAGGCCTATAGAGAACATTTATATAATTATTAGGCCTATTGATAACATTTATATCATTATTAGGCCTATATATAACATTTATATCATTATTAGGCCTATAGATAACATTTATATCATTATTAGGCCTATAGATAACATTTATATCATTATTAGGCCTATAGATAACATTTATATCATTATTAGGCCTATATATAACATTTATATCATTATTAGGCCTATAGATAACATTTATATCATTATTAGGCCTATAGATAACATTTATATCATTATTAGGCCTATAGATAACATTTATATCATCCATTATTAGGCCTATAGATAACATTTATATCATTATTAGGCCTATAGATAACATTTATATCATTATTAGGCCTATAGATAACATTTATATCATTATTAGGCCTATAGATAACATTTATATCATTATTAGGCCTATAGATAATATTTATATAATTATTAGGCCTATAGATAACATTTATATCATTATTAGGCCTATAGATAACATTTATATCATTATTAGGCCTATAGATAACATTTATATCATCCATTATTAGGCCTATAGATAACATTTATATCATTATTAGGCCTATAGATAACATTTATATCATTATTAGGCCTATAGATAACATTTATATCATTATTAGGCCTATAGATAACATTTATATCATTATTAGGCCTATAGGTAACATTTATATCATTATTAGGCCTATAGATAACATTTATATCATCCATTATTAGGCCTATAGATAACATTTATATCATTATTAGGCCTATAGATAACATTTATATCATTATTAGGCCTATAGATAACATTTATATCATTATTAGGCCTATAGATAATATTTATATCATTATTAGGCCTATAGGTAACATTTATATCATTATTAGGCCTATAGATAACATTTATATCATTATTAGGCCTATAGATAACATTTATATCATTATTAGGCCTATAGATAACATTTATATCATTATTAGGCCTATAGATAACATTTATATCATCCATTATTAGGCCTATAGATAACATTTATATCATTATTAGGCCTATAGATAACATTTATATCATTATTAGGCCTATAGATAACATTTATATCATTATTAGGCCTATAGATAACATTTATATCATTATTAGGCCTATAGATAACATTTATATCATCCATTATTAGGCCTATAGATAACATTTATATCATTATTAGGCCTATAGATAACATTTATATCATTATTAGGCCTATAGATAACATTTATATCATCCATTATTAGGCCTATAGATAACATTTATATCATTATTAGGCCTATAGATAACATTTATATCATTATTAGGCCTATAGATAATATTTATATCATTATTAGGCCTATAGGTAACATTTATATCATTCATTTATATCATTATTAGGCCTATAGATAACATTTATATCATCCATTATTAGGCCTATAGATAACATTTATATCATTATTAGGCCTATAGATAACATTTATATCATTATTAGGCCTATAGATAACATTTATATCATTATTAGGCCTATAGATAACATTTATATCATTATTAGGCCTATAGATAACATTTATATCATTATTAGGCCTATAGATAACATTTACATCATTATTAGGCCTATAGGTAACATTTATATCATTATTAGGCCTATAGATAACATTTATATCATTATTAGGCCTATAGATAACATTTATATCATTATTAGGCCTATAGATAACATTTATATCATTATTAGGCCTATAGATAACATTTATATCATTATTAGGCCTATAGATAACATTTATA
Organism: Electrona antarctica; assembly: GCF_951216825.1. Classification (NCBI taxonomy): domain Eukaryota; kingdom Metazoa; phylum Chordata; class Actinopteri; order Myctophiformes; family Myctophidae; genus Electrona; species Electrona antarctica. The sequence continues at coordinate 59,645,298 of NC_136811.1, read as the reverse complement.
TCATTATTAGGCCTATAGATAACATTTATATCATTATTAGGCCTATAGATAATATTTATATCATTATTAGGCCTATAGATAACATTTATATCATTATTAGGCCTATAGGTAACATTTATATCATTATTAGGCCTATAGATAACATTTATATCATTATTAGGCCTATAGATAATATTTATATCATTATTAGGCCTATAGATAACATTTATATCATTATTAGGCCTATAGGTAACATTTATATCATTATTAGGCCTATAGATAACATTTATATCATTATTAGGCCTATTGATAACATTTATATCATTATTAGGCCTATAGGTAACATTTATATCATTATTAGGCCTATAGATAATATTTATATCATAGTTTAAACGACTCACCATTTGTGGGTTCATGGAGTTTCCAGTAGACTATAGACAGAAGTCTAGCTATGCAAACATCCTGTTAGAGCAGTCAGTAGAGGGTTAACATCCTGTTAGAGCAGTCAGTAGAGGGTTAACATCCTGTTAGAGCAGTCAGTAGAGGGTTAACATCCTGTTAGAGCAGTCAGTAGAGGGTTAACATCCTGTTAGAGCAGTCAGTAGAGGGTTAACATCCTGTTAGAGCAGTCAGTAGAGGGTTAACATCCTGTTAGAGCAGTCAGTAGAGGGTTAACATCCTGTTAGAGCAGTCAGTAGAGGGTTAACATCCTGTTAGAGCAGTCAGTAGAGGGTTAACATCCTGTTAGAGCAGTCAGTAGAGGGTTAACATCCTGTTAGAGCAGTCAGTAGAGGGTTAACATCCTGCCATCACTAGAGCAGTCAGTAGAGGGTTAACATCCTGCCATCACTAGAGCAGTCAGTAGAGGGTTAACATCCTGCCATCACTAGAGCAGTCAGTAGAGGGCGCCATTGCACCACCTTTCAGTGCACAAAATGTAGTGAGGTCTAGCCAACACCAACTAGTTAGTTATCTAGTTAGTTTCTGCCAGAGTGAGGTCTGTGAGGTCTAACCAACACCAACTAGTTAGTTATCTAGTTAGTTTCTGCCAGAGTGAGGTCTGTGAGGTCTAACCAACACCAACTGGGGATTCCTGGATCACTGCCCTCCACACTCTCCTATCCAACATCAGGTTCTAGTTGCCCTCCACACTCTCCTATCCAACATCAGGTTCTAGTTGCCCTCCACACTCTCCTATCCAACATCAGGTTCTAGTTGCCCTCCACACTCTCCTATCCAACATCAGGTTCTAGTTGCCCTCCACACTCTCCTATCCAACATCAGGTTCTAGTTGCCCTCCACACTCTCAATTTACAATTTACAATTTAGGCATTTAGCAGACGCTCTTAATCCAGAGCGACTTACAATAGGCAAGAACAAAAAGCATGGGAATACATCACATATGTAAAAATGCATTTATCGCGAAACATGCGTAAGCTAAGACCGTGACTAGAACATATCTATATAATGACACTATACATATAAACTATAACTAGAACATATCTATATAATGACACTATACATATAAACTACACATATATGCTATACTATGCTGTACATATATACTATGAAGTGCTATGACTACATACAATGCACTTATTGTGCTGTCTACATGACATGCTATAAGTCTGTTTCAAATGCTATATAAGTCTAAGAAGTGCTGTCTAAGGGGGTAGGGTAAGTGCTATGGGCCATGATGGAGTCTGAAAAGGTGGGTTTTCAGACTACGGCGGCAGATCGGGAGTGATGCTGCAGTTCTGATTGCAACGGGAAGTGCATTCCACAGTTTTGGGGCCAGAAGGGAGAAGAGTTTGGGACGTGTGGAGCGTTGTCCCGGCGTTTCCTATCCAACATCAGGTTCTTGAGCTCTGCAGTGTTGTCAGCCGAGTATTGCATGAGGAAATAATAATTAGCAACTAAACTTTTCAAATAATTGTAGTGGAGTAAAAGTACAATATTTGCCTCTGAGATGTAGTGGAGTAGAAGTAAAAGTAGCTAGGCCTATCGGAAATAGTCAAGTAAAGTAACAAATACCCCCAAATTGCACCATGTCAGATTTACAGATCTATATCTAAATAAGATATATTCAACTAGGGCTTTCACTTCTAGTGATTTTTACTAGTTGACTAGTTTGTTGTTTAACTAGGCCTACCTATTATGTAAAAAAGGGGAAAAAAACTGTGTACATTGGTGACTATAAACTATAATGTACCTGCTTTTGAGGTCTACAAAAACGAGAAAAATAATAGAAAAGAACTAGTCAACTAGTACCAACAAGGTCGACTAGTGGATTCACTAGTGGACTAGTTGCTTAAAGCCCTACCCCCTTTCTGAAACCAGCTCCTCGCCACTCGCTCTACACACTTGCCCTCGATATGCGCGTTCACGCGAGGCTGCGCCATATTAAGTGTCGTCCGAAACCAAGCAGCCTTGAGTGGAAGTGGCTTATAAAGCCCTCAAGAGCGAGTCTGTGCCGATCTAGACTCGATTGCCTTGTGCAGCCCTGCTCTCTGTCCGCATGGAAACCGCGACCTACAAATGTAAGTACCACCACAAATAAATGATACATAAACTCCTCCTAAACAATCTTCATCTGATGCAGAATAGACAACGCTCCAACTGATGTTCACAAGGGCTCTTTATTTACCCCACCCCATATTTACCCCAATTTACCCCACCGTGAAAAAACTATAAATGAAAGTTATGAAACCACACAAACAAAACAACTTTTAACACAATGATTTATAAACACCATGGATGTATATGACATGTCATTTTTGACAGTCACACTGTATTTCCTTTTTCCATATTAATGAAATCCACATGTCACAAACACACACGATGCAATGCAATATAACTGTACAAACAAAATAACAGGTAACACAATTGCGTGATGGTAACCATGACAACGAATGGTGTCTGTTTTTGCACAAGGAGGGCGAGTGTATTTCCAAACAGTTTTTTATACCCAGCACCCTAATCAAGGGAACTTGATTCAGCTGGAGGGACACTTTCTGACGAGGGAACCTCCCGAGAGCACTTCAAGTCAAGGGACTGGGCCCTAGAGTCGACTCAATGTATGTGTGTTGTTACTTGTTGCAGCCGGAGGCCACTAGGCCGTCCAACTGGAGGCCACTAGGCCGTCCAACTGGAGGCCACTAGGCCGTCCAACTGGAGGCCACTAGGCCGTCCAAATGGAGGCCACTAGGCCGTCCAACTGGAGGCCACTAGGCCGTCCAACTGGAGGCCACTAGGCCGTCCAACTGGAGGCCACTAGGCCGTCCAACTGGAGGCCACTAGGCCGTCCAACTGGAGGCCACTAGGCCGTCCAACTGGAGGCCACTAGGCCGTCCAACTGGAGGCCACTAGGCCGTCCAACTGGAGGCCACTAGGCCGTCCAACTGGAGGCCACTAGGCCGTCCAACTGGAGGCCACTAGGCCGTCCAACTGGAGGCCACTAGGCCGTCCAACTGGAGGCCACTAGGCCGTCCAACTGGAGGCCACTAGGCCGTCCAACTGGAGGCCACTAGGCCGTCCAACTGGAGGCCACTAGGCCGTCCAACTGGAGGCCACTAGGCCGTCCAACTGGAGGCCACTAGGCCGTCCAACTGGAGGCCACTAGGCCGTCCAACTGGAGGCCACTAGGCCGTCCAACTGGAGGCCACTAGGCCGTCCAACTGGAGGCCACTAGGCCGTCCAACTGGAGGCCACTAGGCCGTCCAACTGGAGGCCACTAGGCCGTCCAACTGGAGGCCACTAGGCCGTCCAACTGGAGGCCACTAGGCCGTCCAACTGGAGGCCACTAGGCCGTCCAACTGGAGGCCACTAGGCCGTCCAACTGGAGGCCACTAGGCCGTCCAACTGGAGGCCACTAGGCCGTCCAACTGGAGGCCACTAGGCCGTCCAACTGGAGGCCACTAGGCCGTCCAACTGGAGGCCACTAGGCCGTCCAACTGGAGGCCACTAGGCCGTCCAACTGGAGGCCACTAGGCCGTCCAACTGGAGGCCACTAGGCCGTCCAACTGGAGGCCACTAGGCCGTCCAACTGGAGGCCACTAGGCCGTCCAACTGGAGGCCACTAGGCCGTCCAACTGGAGGCCACTAGGCCGTCCAACTGGAGGCCACTAGGCCGTCCAACTGGAGGCCACTAGGCCGTCCAACTGGAGGCCACTAGGCCGTCCAACTGGAGGCCACTAGGCCGTCCAACTGGAGGCCACTAGGCCGTCCAACTGGAGGCCACTAGGCCGTCCAACTGGAGGCCACTAGGCCGTCCAACTGGCTTATAAATGCTCTGCTGCTGTACTTTGAAATGAAAGAGGAAACCTCTTCAATCCGCTGTCTGCGCTCAGACTGTCTGCCTCGGCCTGTCTGCCTCGGCCTGTCAGCCTCGGCCTGTCTGCCTCGGCCTGTCTGCCTCGGCCTGTCTGCCTCGGCCTGTCTGCCTC
>NC_136811.1:59603374-59635874 GCF_951216825.1 Electrona antarctica | reverse complement strand
GTGACTTGTGTGTGTTTATTGTTTTAAGCGACAACGTTAAACGGAGACGTAATAATTCACGCGGTTCTCTTAGCTAGCGCGGTCGCAGTTGGAGGAAACACATCGACTCACTGGCCTTGGAACGCCTCGGGATCCCCCAGGAGGAAGTCACTATATGTTGCTCTGAAGGAGAGGGGAAGTCTGGAGCTCTCTGGTGGAGCTGTTGCCCCCCCCCGCGACCCGACTACGGATAAGCGGTTGAAGATGGATGGTCCCAGAGAGGAGGTTCTAAACCGGGTCTGGTCCCAGAGAGGAGGTTCTAAACCGGGTCTGGTCCCAGAGAGGAGGTTCTAAACCGGGTCTGGTCCCAGCCGGAGGTTCTGAGGAGGGGGAGGGGGCTGCTCTGGGAGGAGGCCAGCGGTTCCATTCTGTGGCGTCGTCACATTCCCAGCGCTCTGAAACTGACCAGGAAACAGGAAATGATGAAAACGTCTATCTTGTAATTGTCATTAGCAAACAAGTCGGTGTGTGTGTGTCTGTCTGTCTGTCTGTCTGTCTGTCTGTCTGTCTGTACCCTCTCTCCCCGTACACACGTGTAAAGTGACTTTGGGTACACTATATAAATTCCAGGTATTATTATTATTAAACTTGTGCATTACGGACGTACACACGTACAGACATACAGACGTAGACATTACAGACGTACACACATACATACATTACGGACGTACACACGTACAGACATTACGGACGTACACACGTACAGACATTACGGACGTACACACGTACAGACATTACAGACATTACGGACGTACACACGTACAGACATTACGGACGTACACACGTACAGACATTACGGACGTACACACGTACAGACAGACGTACACACGTACAGACAGACGTACACACGTACAGACATTACAGACATTACGGACGTACACACGTACAGACATTACAGACATTACGGACGTACACACGTACAGACATGCAGATACTTTACATTACGGACGTACACGTACAGACATGCAGATACTTTACATTACGGACGTACACACGTACAGACATTACGGACGTACACGTACAGACATGCAGATACTTTACATTACGGACGTACACGTACAGACATTACGGACGTACACACGTACAGACATTACAGACATTACGGACGTACACACGTACAGACATTACGGACGTACACGTACAGACATTACGGACGTACACACGTACAGACATTACGGACGTACACGTACAGACATTACGGACGTACACGTACAGACATTACGGACGTACACGTACAGACATGCAGATACTTTACATTACGGACGTACACACGTACAGACATTACAGACATTACGGACGTACACACGTACAGACAGGACGTACACACGTACAGACATTACGGACGTACACGTACAGACATTACGGACGTACACGTACAGACATTACGGACGTACACGTACAGACATGCAGATACTTTTATAGATAGATTTGTCATATCTGCCATTTGTGATCACGAAGCCTAACATGCAAGCAGAAATACAAATTGTAACGTTCCAGCGTCCAATGTGTAACGACGTCACCCCCTAGTGGTGCTGGATGGACGTGCGTGGCGGTCGGTCTCACCTGCACGGTGCGTGGCTGATGACGATCCGCGGCGGCGAACGCCTTGATGCTGCTCTGAGGGTCGGCGGGACGCTGCTGCTGGTACAGGACGGTCGAGTCCACGTTCCACACCAGAGGAGGAGGAGGAGGAAGCCCCCCTCGGCCGTTCGCCGCTGCCTCCGCTGCCCCGGACGACGACATTCCGCTCACGCTCTGGCCTGCGGACACAAAGTTAAGGCCTGGCATGCGGGGAGGAGGAGGAGGAGGAGGAGGAGGAGGAGGAGCAGAAGAAGCTGCATTCAGAAGGCCCTGCTGGATGTATGCGTGCTGCTGCTGGGGCTGCAGGCCGCTCGGATCCACGTGAAACAACGTGCTGCTGCCGCCGTCTGGGCTTAAGAAGCCATAGCTGTTATTCACTGCAGCCTGATAAGGTTTGGCTACGTAACACAACTGCTGCTGCTGCTGCTGCTGCTGCTGCTGCTGCGTACACTGGACAGGTTGTGGGACAGGGAACGCATGCTGCTGCTGCTGCTGCTGCTGCTGCTGCTGCTGCTGCTGCTGCTGCTGCGTACACTGGACAGGTTGCTGCTGCTGCTGCTGCTGCTGCTGCTGCTGCTGCTGCTGCGTACACTGGACAGGTTGTGGGACAGGGAACGCATGCTGCTGCTGCTGCTGCTGCTGCTGCTGCTGCTGGCATGACTGTTGGTACAGAGCCTGGTACTGCTGTGGCGTCGCTGCAAGTGTCTGTGGATGCGAAGGCTGCTGTTGGATGTGTGCTTGTTGTTGTTGTTTGTACTGAAATGAATGGGGGATGGACTGTTGCAGGGATTGTTGCAGGGACTGGGGGATGGATTGTTGCAGGGACTGGGGCAGGGACCGAGGCAGGGACTGGGGGATGGATTGTTGCAGGGACTGGGGCAGGGACCGAGGCAGGGACTGGGGGATGGATTGTTGCAGGGACTGGGGGATGGACTGTTGCAGGGACTGGGGGATGGATTGTTGCAGGGACTGGGGCAGGGACCGAGGCAGGGACTGGGGGATGGACTGTTGCAGGGACTGGGGCAGGGACCGAGGCAGGGACTGGGGGATGGATTGTTGCAGGGACTGGGGGATGGATTGTTGCAGGGACTGAGGCAGGGACTGGGGCATGGCTTGTTGCAGGGACTGAGGCAGGGACTGGGGCTGTTGCAGGGACTGGGGCTGTTGCAGGGACTGGGGCATGGCTTGTTGCAGGCACTGGGGCAGGGACTGAGGCAGGGACTGTTGCAGGCACTGAGGCAGGGACTGAGGCAGGGACTGGGGCATCGACTGGGGCATGGACTGTTGCAGGCACTGGGGCATGGACTGGGGCATGGACTGTTGCAGGCACTGGGGCAGGGACTGTTGCAGGCACTGGGGCAGGGACTGTTGCAGGCACTGGGGCAGGGACTGTTGCAGGCACTGGGGCATGGACTGTTGCAGGCACTGGGGCATGGACTGTTGCAGGCACTGGGGCAGGGAGTGAGGCAGGGACTGTTGCAGGGACTGGGGCAGGGAGTGAGGCAGGGACTGTTGCAGGGACTGGGGCAGGGAGTGAGGCAGGGACTGTTGCAGGGACTGGGGCAGGGAGTGAGGCAGGGACTGTTGCAGGGACTGGGGCAGGGAGTGAGGCAGGGACTGTTGCAGGGACTGGGGCATGGACTGTTGCAGGCACTGAGGCGGGGACTGGGGCATGGCTTGTTGCAGGCACTGGGGCAACAGCCGAGACTGGGGCTGCAGCAGCTGAGGCAGCGTGGCTTGCTGTTCCTCCCAACAAGAAGTCATGGCGGGCTGTCGGGCCGAGGCCGACTGCTGCCCGCCCGGCTGCTGCGGTGCGTTGGTGCCACGGTGCTGCTGCTGCTGCTGAAACAGCATTGCAGAGCTGCAGCCACTGAGATCCGGACCCCCTAAGACGCCGTCCGCCCTCTTCAGGGACTCCTGCACGTAGGACAGGATGTCCTCGGTGAAGTCGGGGATGGTGTCCAGCGTGTGGTCCAGCTCCACGGACAGGAAGGTGTGGTCCTGCTGGAACAGCTCCAGGTCCTCCCGGCAGATGCCCAGGCTTGTCATGAAGCTCCACAGCTCGCTGTCCTCCTCCACGGGGGGCGGAGGGCAGCGCTGCTGCAGGCCGCTTCCCATGGACTCGAACTTGAACACGGAGCTGTCGGAGAACGTCGACAGGAAGCTCTCCTGCCAGCTGCTGGAGAAGACGCGCCCGCAGTCGCCTCCCGCCTGTTGGGACGAGTCCCGGTGGGGCGTGTGCCGCTCGCCACCATGACACGGGTAGATGGACTTCATGTCCTGTTTCATCAGCGAGCCGAGCAGAGAGTCTGGGTTCAGGGTGTCTGTTTCCTGGTTTCAAATCAAATCAAATCAAAATGCATTTAATATTTATATTATAGCACAGTGGTTTTTCAACCCGTTTCATTTCATTTTGGAAATTATGAATCGATTTTTAATCGTTCATAACGGAATCGCGATTCTAATTAGAATCGACACCCCTAGAAACCACCGTTTGATCTACATGTCTGCCTCTCAGACCCTCTCAGACCCTCTCAGAGCCTCTCAGATCTACATGTCTGCCTCTCAGACCCTCTCAGACCCTCTCAGACCCTCTCTGATCTACATGTCTGCCTCTCAGACCCTCTCAGACCCTCTCAGACCCTCTCTGATCTACATGTCTGCCTCTCAGACCCTCTCAGATCTACATGTCTGCCTCTCAGACCCACAACTAATGAATCTGATCTACATGTCTGCCTCTCAGACCCTCTCAGACCCTCTCAGATCTACATGTCTGCCTCTCAGACCCTCTCAGACCCTCTCAGATCTACATGTCTGCCTCTCAGACCCTCTCAGACCCTCTCAGATCTACATGTCTGCCTCTCAGACCCTCTCAGACCCTCTCAGATCTACATGTCTGCCTCTCAGACCCTCTCAGACCCTCTCAGACCCTCTCAGATCTACATGTCTGCCTCTCAGACCCTCTCTGATCTACATGTCTGCCTCTCAGACCCACAACTAATGAATCTTTTGTTGTCGTCGGATAAGATTCCATGCTTTTAGGCAAACGTTTATCAAAAATAACAATTATTCTATACATTCTCTAATTGCGTAGACTTCTTGTAAATGAAGTTATGCATATCTTTAACTAATGTAACTCTTGAGAGCGTAACAATGAAACCAAATGGACCCGTAGGGGTCCATTTGGTTTCATTGTTGCGCTCTCAAGAGGTTTCCGGGCATGCACAGTCAAAAGCATTTTGTCTGCATCTGACCTGGTTGTTGTTGTTGTTGTTGGAGGCGGTGGTGGTGTGCGGGGGACTCCCCCCCACCGGGGGCGCTGCAGGGAGGTCGGAGTCGTACAGCACGGCCTCCCCCGTGGCGTAAGTGAACGGCAGTTGAGCGCTCCTCTTCCTCATGTGTTCCTCTCCCTCCTCGTCCCTAGAAACACACAACGGGGGATAAAAGCAAACAAATAAAATCTGAAAGACTGAAAATTAGGAATGCCCCGGTACACTTCTTTCGCTTCCGATCCGATACCTCAATTTCTGTGTTAGCCGATACCGATACCAGTGTCGTGATCTCATGTTGTGTTTATAGCTATCTAGATATATATATATATATATATATATATATATATATATCTGGTGTTGTGTTTATTTATAAACACAATACATACATAACATAACACAATTTATTTTCTGCGGCCGAATATTCGGCTTCGGCCGCAGAAAATGGCTAAAAATGTCTTGCCGTAACAATTTATTTTGCCATAAATCAGGTAGCTTTAAGGTACGGCCATGACAGCAATGGTAGGAAAAAAGATATATAATATTAATATTCGGTATTCAGTTTTCGGACAAGAATTTCCCTTTCGGTGCATCCCTAGTTGAAACTATGACCAGATCTACTCAGTGAGGAGTTGACACTATGACCAGATCTACTGTGGAGAGGAGTTGAAACTATGACCAGATCTACTCAGTGAGGAGTTGACACTATGACCAGATCTACTGTGGAGAGGAGTTGAAACTATGACCAGATCTACTGTGGAGAGGAGTTGACACTATGACCAGATCTACTCAGTGAGGAGTTGACACTATGACCAGATCTACTGTGGAGAGGAGTTGACACTATGACCAGATCTACTCAGTGAGGAGTTGACACTATGACCAGATCTACTGTGGAGAGGAGTTGACACTATGACCAGATCTACTGTGGAGAGGAGTTGACACTATGACCAGATCTACTCAGTGAGGAGTTGACACTATGACCAGATCTACTGTGGAGAGGAGTTGACACTATGACCAGATCTACTGTGGAGAGGAGTTGACACTATGACCAGATCTACTCAGTGAGGAGTTGACACTATGACCAGATCTACTGTGGAGAGGAGTTGAAACTATGACCAGATCTACTGTGGAGAGGAGTTGACACTATGACCAGATCTACTCAGTGAGGTGTTGAAACTATGACCAGATCTACTCAGTGAGGAGTTGAAACTATGACCAGATCTACTCAGTGAGGAGTTGACACTATGACCAGATCTACTGTGGAGAGGAGTTGACACTATGACCAGATCTACTCAGTGAGGAGTTGACACTATGACCAGATCTACTGTGGAGAGGAGTTGAAACTATGACCAGATCTACTCAGTGAGGAGTTGAAACTATGACCAGATCTACTGTGGAGAGGAGTTGACACTATGACCAGATCTACTCAGTGAGGTGTTGAAACTATGACCAGATCTACTCAGTGAGGAGTTGAAACTATGACCAGATCTACTGTGGAGAGGAGTTGACACTATGACCAGATCTACGCAGTGAGGAGTTGACACTATGACCAGATCTACTCAGTGAGGAGTTGACACTATGACCAGATCTACTCAGTGAGGAGTTGACACTATGACCAGATCTACTGTGGAGAGGAGTTGAAACTATGACCAGATCTACTCAGTGAGGAGTTGAAACTATGACCAGATCTACTCAGTGAGGAGTTGAAACTATGACCAGATCTACTCAGTGAGGAGTTGAAACTATGACCAGATCTACTGTGGAGAGGAGTTGAAACTATGACCAGATCTACTGTGGAGAGGAGTTGAAACTATGACCAGATCTACTGTGGAGAGGAGTTGAAACTATGACCAGATCTACTGTGGAGAGGAGTTGACACTATGACCAGATCTACTCAGTGAGGAGTTGACACTATGACCAGATCTACTCAGTGAGGAGTTGACACTATGACCAGATCTACTCAGTGAGGAGTTGACACTATGACCAGATCTACTCAGTGAGGAGTTGACACTATGACCAGATCTACTGTGGAGAGGAGTTGACACTATGACCAGATCTACTCAGTGAGGAGTTGACACTATGACCAGATCTACTCAGTGAGGAGTTGACACTATGACCAGATCTACTGTGGAGAGGAGTTGACACTATGACCAGATCTACTCAGTGAGGTGTTGAAACTATGACCAGATCTACTGTGGAGAGGAGTTGACACTATGACCAGATCTACTGTGGAGAGGAGTTGACACTATGACCAGATCTACTCAGTGAGGAGTTGACACTATGACCAGATCTACTCAGTGAGGAGTTGAAACTATGACCAGATCTACTGTGGAGAGGAGTTGACACTATGACCAGATCTACTCAGTGAGGAGTTGACACTATGACCAGATCTACTGTGGAGAGGAGTTGACACTATGACCAGATCTACTCAGTGAGGAGTTGAAACTATGACCAGATCTACTGTGGAGAGGAGTTGAAACTATGACCAGATCTACTGTGGAGAGGAGTTGAAACTATGACCAGATCTACTGTGGAGAGGAGTTGACACTATGACCAGATCTACTCAGTGAGGAGTTGAAACTATGACCAGATCTACTGTGGAGAGGAGTTGAAACTATGACCAGATCTACTGTGGAGAGGAGTTGACACTATGACCAGATCTACTCAGTGAGGAGTTGACACTATGACCAGATCTACTCAGTGAGGAGTTGAAACTATGACCAGATCTACTGTGGAGAGGAGTTGACACTATGACCAGATCTACTGTGGAGAGGAGTTGACACTATGACCAGATCTACTGTGGAGAGGAGTTGAAACTATGACCAGATCTATTGTGGAGAGGAGTTGACACTATGACCAGATCTACTCAGTGAGGAGTTGACACTATGACCAGATCTACTCAGTGAGGAGTTGACACTATGACCAGATCTACTCAGTGAGGAGTTGAAACTATGACCAGATCTACTGTGGAGAGGAGTTGACACTATGACCAGATCTACTGTGGAGAGGAGTTGACACTATGACCAGATCTACTCAGTGAGGAGTTGACACTATGACCAGATCTACTCAGTGAGGAGTTGACACTATGACCAGATCTACTGTGGAGAGGAGTTGACACTATGACCAGATCTACTCAGTGAGGAGTTGACACTATGACCAGATCTACTCAGTGAGGAGTTGACACTATGACCAGATCTACTGTGGAGAGGAGTTGACACTATGACCAGATCTACTCAGTGAGGAGTTGACACTATGACCAGATCTACTCAGTGAGGAGTTGACACTATGACCAGATCTACTCAGTGAGGTGTTGAAACTATGACCAGATCTACTGTGGACAGGAGTTGACACTATGACCAGATCTACTCAGTGAGGAGTTGACACTATGACCAGATCTACTGTGGAGAGGAGTTGACACTATGACCAGATCTACTCAGTGAGGAGTTGACACTATGACCAGATCTACTCAGTGAGGAGTTGAAACTATGACCAGATCTACTGTGGAGAGGAGTTGACACTATGACCAGATCTACTGTGGAGAGGAGTTGACACTATGACCAGATCTACTCAGTGAGGAGTTGACACTATGACCAGATCTACTCAGTGAGGAGTTGACACTATGACCAGATCTACTCAGTGAGGAGTTGAAACTATGACCAGATCTACTCAGTGAGGAGTTGAAACTATGACCAGATCTACTCAGTGAGGAGTTGAAACTATGACCAGATCTACTGTGGAGAGGAGTTGACACTATGACCAGATCTACTCAGTGAGGAGTTGACACTATGACCAGATCTACTGTGGAGAGGAGTTGACACTATGACCAGATCTACTCAGTGAGGAGTTGACACTATGACCAGATCTACTCAGTGAGGAGTTGAAACTATGACCAGATCTACTGTGGAGAGGAGTTGACACTATGACCAGATCTACTGTGGAGAGGAGTTGAAACTATGACCAGATCTACTCAGTGAGGAGTTGAAACTATGACCAGATCTACTGTGGAGAGGAGTTGAAACTATGACCAGATCTACTCAGTGAGGAGTTGAAACTATGACCAGATCTACTCAGTGAGGAGTTGACACTATGACCAGATCTACTCAGTGAGGTGTTGAAACTATGACCAGATCTACTGTGGAGAGGAGTTGACACTATGACCAGATCTACTGTGGAGAGGAGTTGACACTATGACCAGATCTACTGTGGAGAGGAGTTGACACTATGACCAGATCTACTGTGGAGAGGAGTTGACACTATGACCAGATCTACGCAGTGAGGAGTTGACACTATGACCAGATCTACTGTGGAGAGGAGTTGACACTATGACCAGATCTACTGTGGAGAGGAGTTGACACTATGACCAGATCTACTCAGTGAGGTGTTGAAACTATGACCAGATCTACTCAGTGAGGAGTTGAAACTATGACCAGATCTACTGTGGAGAGGAGTTGACACTATGACCAGATCTACTCAGTGAGGAGTTGACACTATGACCAGATCTACTCAGTGAGGAGTTGACACTATGACCAGATCTACTCAGTGAGGAGTTGACACTATGACCAGATCTACTCAGTGAGGTGTTGAAACTATGACCAGATCTACTCAGTGCCGCCCCCTTTCATGACGACGCCAGTCCCGCCCCCTTGCATGACGACGCAGTCCCGCCCCCTTTCATGACGACGCCAGTCCCGCCCCCTTGCATGACGACGCAGTCCCGCCCCCTTTCATGGCGACGCCAGGCCCAGGAAATAGTTCCAGATGCATTTTTCCTCATAGACATTTCAAAACGTATTTATTTAAAGACCTTTTAAGCGTCGTACGAAGCCAACTCTTGTCGTGACAAATCATGACAACAAACACAATATTTTGGACCAAACAAATAATTACAAAGAAGAAAAACAACAAAAAAAGTGTTGTAACCTGCCGTTTTCTTCTTCTTTCTAATTATTTGTTAAGCCCCGAAAAATTGTGTTTGTTGTCATTTTGCGGCGGGAACCCCTTTTGGTGTTTTAAACATTATGTTGTAATCTAGCTATTGAAAAATAGCAGATCTACAAGCTCATAGCGTGCCACCGAGTGGCGCGCTACGAGCTTGTAGGTCTGCTATTTTTTTTAAATCGTGAAAATATTTATTTCAGAAAACTGGAGGATTCAGAAGATTTTTTTTAATTTTGAGGTTAGGCCTAAATGGGTCTAATAAATACTTTCTGAAAAGTCTATCAGGAAAATTAACGGGGAATTCTTTTCCGGGTCTCTCGAGGGGGCGGGGCTGCTGGTGAACAGACATACGTCAGGACCCGCTCGCTGCAGATGATGAAGTCTGGCCGAGCGTTCTTGTAGACGAGGCGAGCGTTGGACTGAACCCACACCCAGCCGTTGTGCTTGGTCAGCAGCCGGAAGACGGTCATCCCGCTCTCTCCCGTCTTCATCACTGTGGTGGAGACACAGCGCAACGCATGGTTAGGGTACACTTGGTTGGTTGCACATAGCAGATCTACAAAGCTCACAACGCGTGGCGCTGCGGCACGCTGTGAGCTTGTAGATCGGCTGTAGTTTGACTAGTTTGAGTCCCAAACGGTCTAAAACGTCTCTTTTTTGACCCGGAAGGTTTGGCAACCAATCAGATACTGAGGGTCTGTTACTCTTGAGAGTGGATCCAAATGGACCCGTACGGGTCTCTAGAGTAACAGTGGAACCAAATGGACCCGTACGGGTCTCTAGAGTAACAGTGGAACCAAATGGACCCGTACGGGTCTCTAGAGTAACAGTGGAACCAAATGGACCCGTACGGGTCTCTAGAGTAACAGTGGAACCAAATGGACCCGTACGGGTCTCTAGAGTAACAGTGGAACCAAATGGACCCGTACGGGTCTCTAGAGTAACAGTGGAACCAAATGGACCCGTACGGGTCTCTAGAGTAACAGTGGAACCAAATGGACCCGTACGGGTCTCTAGAGTAACAGTGGAACCAAATGGACCCGTACGGGTCTCTAGAGTAACAGTGGAACCAAATGGACCCGTACGGGTCTCTAGAGTAACAGTGGAACCAAATGGACCCGTACAGGTCTCTAGAGTAACAGTGGGGGGGGGTGAATGAAGGACCAAATGGACGTACTGCGCATGTGGTGCTCGGAGCAGTGCAGCATGTCTCCAGCGTGGACGAACTGGTAGCCAGATCCTCTGTTACAAAGCTCTACGTCTGAGTAGCCCATGACCACCTTCCCTCTGTGGAGAGAACACATCATATTTAATACCCATGACCACCTTCCCTCTGTGGAGAGAACACATCATATTTAATACCCATGACCACCTTCCCTCTGTGGAGAGAACACATCATATTTAATACCCATGACCACCTTCCCTCTGTGGAGAGAACACATCATATTTAATACCCATGACCACCTTCCCTCTGTGGAGAGAAGACATCATATTTAATACCCATGACCACCTTCCCTCTGTGGAGAGAACACATCATATTTAATACCCATGACCACCTTCCCTCTGTGGAGAGAACACATCATATTTAATACCCATGACCACCTTCCCTCTGTGGAGAGAACACATCATATTTAATATTTACATACATGACCACCTTCCCTCTGTGGAGAGAACACATCATATTTAATACCCATGACCACCTTCCCTCTGTGGAGAGAACACATCATATTTAATACCCATGACCACCTTCCCTCTGTGGAGAGAAGACATCATATTTAATACCCATGACCACCTTCCCTCTGTGGAGAGAACACATCATATTTAATATTTACATACATGGCCACCTTCCCTCTGTGGAGAGAACACATCATATTTAATATTTACATACATGGCCACCTTCCCTCTGTGGAGAGAAGACATCATATTTAATATTTACATACATGACCACCTTCCCTCTGTGGAGAGAACACATCATATTTAATATTTACATACATGGCCACCTTCCCTCTGTGGAGAGAAGACATCATATTTAATATTTACATACATGACCACCTTCCCTCTGTGGAGAGAACACATCATATTTAATACCCATGACCACCTTCCCTCTGTGGACTGTGTGAGTGGACTGGGGGGCGATAACGGACAGTGGACTGTGAGTGGACTGGGGGCGATAATAAACAGCGGACAGCGGACTGTGAGTGGACTAACTGTGGGCGATAATAAACAGAGGACAGCGGACTGTGAGTGGACTGGGGGGCGATAACGGACAGCGGACTGTGAGTGGACTAACTGGGGGGTGATAATAAACAGAGGACTGTGAGTGGACTAACTGGGGGTGATAATAAACAGAGGACTGTGAGTGGACTAACTGGGGGTGATAATAAACAGCAGACTGTGAGTGGACTAACTGGGGGTGATAATAAACAGAGGACTGTGAGTGGACTAACTGGAGGGTGATAATAAACAGAGGACTGTGAGTGGACTAACTGGGGGGTGATAATAAACAGAGGACTGTGAGTGGACTAACTGGGGGGTGATAATAAACAGAGGACTGTGAGTGGACTAACTGGGGGTGATAATAAACAGAGGACTGTGAGTGGACTAACTGGGGGTGATAATAAACAGAGGACTGTGAGTGGACTAACTGGGGGTGATAATAAACAGAGGACTGTGTGAGTGGACTAACTGGGGGGTGATAATAAACAGAGGACTGTGAGTGGACTAACTGGGGGGTGATAATAAACAGAGGACTGTGAGTGGACTAACTGGGGGGTGATAATAAACAGAGGACTGTGAGTGGACTAACTGGAGGGTGATAATAAACAGCAGACTGTGAGTGGACTAACTGGGGGTGATAATAAACAGAGGACTGTGAGTGGACTAACTGGGGGGTGATAATAAACAGAGGACTGTGAGTGGACTAACTGGGGGTGATAATAAACAGAGGACTGTGAGTGGACTAACTGGGGGTGATAATAAACAGCAGACTGTGAGTGGACTAACTGGGGGTGATAATAAACAGAGGACTGTGAGTGGACTAACTGGAGGGTGATAATAAACAGAGGACTGTGAGTGGACTAACTGGGGGGTGATAATAAACAGAGGACTGTGAGTGGACTAACTGGGGGTGATAATAAACAGAGGACTGTGTGAGTGGACTAACTGGGGGTGATAATAAACAGAGGACTGTGAGTGGACTAACTGGGGGGTGATAATAAACAGAGGACTGTGAGTGGACTAACTGGGGGGTGATAATAAACAGAGGACTGTGAGTGGACTAACTGGGGGTGATAATAAACAGAGGACTGTGAGTGGACTAACTGGGGGTGATAATAAACAGAGGACTGTGTGAGTGGACTAACTGGGGGTGATAATAAACAGAGGACTGTGAGTGGACTAACTGGGGGGTGATAATAAACAGAGGACTGTGAGTGGACTAACTGGGGGGTGATAATAAACAGAGGACTGTGAGTGGACTAACTGGGGGTGATAATAAACAGAGGACTGTGTGAGTGGACTAACTGGGGGGTGATAATAAACAGAGGACTGTGTGAGTGGACTAACTGGGGGTGATAATAAACAGAGGACTGTGAGTGGACTAACTGGGGGTGATAATAAACAGAGGACTGTGAGTGGACTAACTGGGGGTGATAATAAACAGAGGACTGTGAGTGGACTAACTGGGGGTGATAATAAACAGAGGACTGTGAGTGGACTAACTGGGGGGTGATAATAAACAGAGGACTGTGAGTGGACTAACTGGGGGTGATAATAAACAGAGGACTGTGAGTGGACTAACTGGGGGTGATAATAAACAGAGGACTGTGTGAGTGGACTAACTGGGGGTGATAATAAACAGAGGACTGTGAGTGGACTAACTGGGGGGTGATAATAAACAGAGGACTGTGAGTGGACTAACTGGGGGGTGATAATAAACAGAGGACTGTGAGTGGACTAACTGGGGGTGATAATAAACAGAGGACTGTGAGTGGACTAACTGGGGGTGATAATAAACAGAGGACTGTGAGTGGACTAACTGGGGGTGATAATAAACAGAGGACTGTGAGTGGACTAACTGGGGGTGATAATAAACAGAGGACTGTGAGTGGACTAACTGGGGGTGATAATAAACAGAGGACTGTGAGTGGACTAACTGGGGGTGATAATAAACAGAGGACTGTGAGTGGACTAACTGGGGGTGATAATAAACAGAGGACTGTGAGTGGACTAACTGGGGGTGATAATAAACAGAGGACTGTGAGTGGACTAACTGGGGGTGATAATAAACAGAGGACTGTGAGTGGACTAACTGGGGGTGATAATAAACAGAGGACTGTGAGTGGACTAACTGGGGGTGATAATAAACAGAGGACTGTGAGTGGACTAACTGGGGGTGATAATAAACAGAGGACTGTGTGAGTGGACTAACTGGGGGGTGATAATAAACAGAGGACTGTGAGTGGACTAACTGGGGGTGATAATAAACAGAGGACTGTGAGTGGACTAACTGGGGGTGATAATAAACAGAGGACTGTGAGTGGACTAACTGGGGGTGATAATAAACAGAGGACTGTGTGAGTGGACTAACTGGGGGGTGATAATAAACAGAGGACTGTGAGTGGACTAACTGGGGGTGATAATAAACAGAGGACTGTGAGTGGACTAACTGGGGGTGATAATAAACAGAGGACTGTGAGTGGACTAACTGGGGGTGATAATAAACAGAGGACTGTGAGTGGACTAACTGGGGGTGATAATAAACAGAGGACTGTGAGTGGACTAACTGGAGGGTGATAATAAACAGAGGACTGTGAGTGGACTAACTGGGGGGTGATAATAAACAGAGGACTGTGAGTGGACTAACTGGGGGGTGATAATAAACAGAGGACTGTGAGTGGACTAACTGGGGGTGATAATAAACAGAGGACTGTGTGAGTGGACTAACTGGGGGGTGATAATAAACAGAGGACTGTGAGTGGACTAACTGGGGGTGATAATAAACAGAGGACTGTGAGTGGACTAACTGGGGGGTGATAATAAACAGAGGACTGTGAGTGGACTAACTGGGGGGTGATAATAAACAGAGGACTGTGAGTGGACTAACTGGGGGTGATAATACACAGAGGACTGTGAGTGGACTAACTGGGGGTGATAATAAACAGAGGACTGTGAGTGGACTAACTGGGGGTGATAATAAACAGAGGACTGTGAGTGGACTAACTGGGGGTGATAATAAACAGCGCACAGCGGACTGTGTGAGTGGACTAACTGGGGGGTGATAATAAACAGAGGACTGTGAGTGGACTAACTGGGGGTGATAATAAACAGAGGACTGTGTGAGTGGACTAACTGGGGGTGATAATAAACAGAGGACTGTGAGTGGACTAACTGGGGGGTGATAATAAACAGAGGACTGTGAGTGGACTAACTGGGGGGTGATAATAAACAGAGGACTGTGAGTGGACTAACTGGGGGTGATAATAAACAGAGGACTGTGAGTGGACTAACTGGGGGTGATAATAAACAGAGGACTGTGAGTGGACTAACTGGGGGTGATAATAAACAGAGGACTGTGAGTGGACTAACTGGGGGGTGATAATAAACAGAGGACTGTGAGTGGACTAACTGGGGGGTGATAATAAACAGAGGACTGTGAGTGGACTAACTGGGGGTGATAATAAACAGAGGACTGTGTGAGTGGACTAACTGGGGGGTGATAATAAACAGAGGACTGTGTGAGTGGACTAACTGGGGGTGATAATAAACAGAGGACTGTGAGTGGACTAACTGGGGGTGATAATAAACAGAGGACTGTGAGTGGACTAACTGGGGGTGATAATAAACAGAGGACTGTGAGTGGACTAACTGGGGGTGATAATAAACAGAGGACTGTGAGTGGACTAACTGGGGGGTGATAATAAACAGAGGACTGTGAGTGGACTAACTGGGGGTGATAATAAACAGAGGACTGTGAGTGGACTAACTGGGGGTGATAATAAACAGAGGACTGTGTGAGTGGACTAACTGGGGGTGATAATAAACAGAGGACTGTGAGTGGACTAACTGGGGGGTGATAATAAACAGAGGACTGTGAGTGGACTAACTGGGGGGTGATAATAAACAGAGGACTGTGAGTGGACTAACTGGGGGTGATAATAAACAGAGGACTGTGAGTGGACTAACTGGGGGTGATAATAAACAGAGGACTGTGAGTGGACTAACTGGGGGTGATAATAAACAGAGGACTGTGAGTGGACTAACTGGGGGTGATAATAAACAGAGGACTGTGAGTGGACTAACTGGGGGTGATAATAAACAGAGGACTGTGAGTGGACTAACTGGGGGTGATAATAAACAGA
The DNA here is from genome assembly GCF_951216825.1 of Electrona antarctica. Classification (NCBI taxonomy): domain Eukaryota; kingdom Metazoa; phylum Chordata; class Actinopteri; order Myctophiformes; family Myctophidae; genus Electrona; species Electrona antarctica. The sequence continues at coordinate 59,619,688 of NC_136811.1, read as the reverse complement.
GGACTGTGAGTGGACTAACTGGGGGTGATAATAAACAGAGGACTGTGAGTGGACTAACTGGGGGTGATAATAAACAGAGGACTGTGAGTGGACTAACTGGGGGTGATAATAAACAGAGGACTGTGAGTGGACTAACTGGAGGGTGATAATAAACAGAGGACTGTGAGTGGACTAACTGGGGGGTGATAATAAACAGAGGACTGTGAGTGGACTAACTGGGGGGTGATAATAAACAGAGGGCTGTGAGTGGACTAACTGGGGGTGATAATAAACAGAGGACTGTGTGAGTGGACTAACTGGGGGGTGATAATAAACAGAGGACTGTGAGTGGACTAACTGGGGGTGATAATAAACAGAGGACTGTGAGTGGACTAACTGGGGGGTGATAATAAACAGAGGACTGTGAGTGGACTAACTGGGGGGTGATAATAAACAGAGGACTGTGAGTGGACTAACTGGGGGTGATAATACACAGAGGACTGTGAGTGGACTAACTGGGGGTGATAATAAACAGAGGACTGTGAGTGGACTAACTGGGGGTGATAATAAACAGAGGACTGTGAGTGGACTAACTGGGGGTGATAATAAACAGCGCACAGCGGACTGTGTGAGTGGACTAACTGGGGGGTGATAATAAACAGAGGACTGTGAGTGGACTAACTGGGGGTGATAATAAACAGAGGACTGTGAGTGGACTAACTGGGGGGTGATAATAAACAGAGGTCTGTGAGTGGACTAACTGGGGGTGATAATAAACAGAGGACTGTGAGTGGACTAACTGGGGGTGATAATAAACAGAGGACTGTGAGTGGACTAACTGGGGGTGATAATAAACAGCGCACAGCGGACTGTGTGAGTGGACTAACTGGGGGTGATAATAAACAGAGGACTGTGAGTGGACTAACTGGGGGGTGATAATAAACAGAGGACTGTGAGTGGACTAACTGGGGGTGATAATAAACAGAGGACTGTGTGAGTGGACTAACTGGGGGGTGATAATAAACAGAGGACTGTGTGAGTGGACTAACTGGGGGGTGATAATAAACAGAGGACTGTGTGAGTGGACTAACTGGGGGGTGATAATAAACAGAGGACTGTGAGTGGACTAACTGGGGGGTGATAATAAACAGCAGACTGTGTGAGTGGACTAACTGGGGGGTGATAATAAACAGAGGTCTGTGAGTGGACTAACTGGGGGTGATAATAAACAGAGGACTGTGAGTGGACTAACTGGGGGGTGATAATAAACAGAGGACTGAGTGGACTAACTGGGGGGTGATAATAAACAGAGGACTGTGAGTGGACTAACTGGGGGGTGATAATAAACAGAGGACTGTGAGTGGACTAACTGGGGGTGATAATAAACAGAGGACTGTGTGAGTGGACTAACTGGGGGGTGATAATAAACAGAGGACTGTGTGAGTGGACTAACTGGGGGGTGATAATAAACAGAGGACTGTGAGTGGACTAACTGGGGGTGATAATAAACAGAGGACTGTGAGTGGACTAACTGGGGGGTGATAATAAACAGAGGACTGTGAGTGGACTAACTGGGGGTGATAATAAACAGAGGACTGTGAGTGGACTAACTGGGGGTGATAATAAACAGAGGACTGTGAGTGGACTAACTGGGGGGTGATAATAAACAGAGGACTGTGAGTGGACTAACTGGGGGTGATAATAAACAGAGGACTGTGAGTGGACTAACTGGGGGTGATAATAAACAGAGGACTGTGAGTGGACTAACTGGGGGGTGATAATAAACAGAGGACTGTGAGTGGACTAACTGGGGGTGATAATAAACAGCGCACAGAGGACTGTGAGTGGACTAACTGGGGGGTGATAATAAACAGAGGACTGTGAGTGGACTAACTGGGGGGTGATAATAAACAGAGGACTGTGAGTGGACTAACTGGGGGTGATAATAAACAGAGGACTGTGAGTGGACTAACTGGGGGTGATAATAAACAGAGGACTGTGAGTGGACTAACTGGGGGGTGATAATAAACAGAGGACTGTGAGTGGACTAACTGGGGGTGATAATAAACAGCGCACAGAGGACTGTGAGTGGACTAACTGGGGGGTGATAATAAACAGAGGACTGTGAGTGGACTAACTGGGGGGTGATAATAAACAGAGGACTGTGAGTGGACTAACTGGGGGGTGATAATAAACAGCAGACTGTGTGAGTGGACTAACTGGGGGTGATAATAAACAGAGGACTGTGTGAGTGGACTAACTGGGGGTGATAATAAACAGAGGACTGTGAGTGGACTAACTGGGGGTGATAATAAACAGAGGACTGTGAGTGGACTAACTGGGGGGTGATAATACACAGAGGACTGTGTGAGTGGACTAACTGGGGGTGATAATAAACAGAGGACTGTGAGTGGACTAACTGGGGGGTGATAATAAACAGAGGACTGTGTGAGTGGACTAACTGGGGGGTGATAATAAACAGAGGACTGTGTGAGTGGACTAACTGGGGGGTGATAATAAACAGAGGACTGTGAGTGGACTAACTGGGGGGTGATAATAAACAGAGGACTGTGAGTGGACTAACTGGGGGGTGATAATAAACAGAGGACTGTGAGTGGACTAACTGGGGGGTGATAATAAACAGAGGACTGTGAGTGGACTAACTGGGGGTGATAATAAACAGAGGACTGTGAGTGGACTAACTGGGGGTGATAATAAACAGAGGTCTGTGAGTGGACTAACTGGGGGGTGATAATAAACAGAGGACTGTGAGTGGACTAACTGGGGGGTGATAATAAACAGAGGACTGTGAGTGGACTAACTGGGGGGTGATAATAAACAGAGGACTGTGAGTGGACTAACTGGGGGGTGATAATAAACAGAGGACTGTGAGTGGACTAACTGGGGGGTGATAATAAACAGAGGACTGTGAGTGGACTAACTGGGGGTGATAATAAACAGAGGTCTGTGAGTGGACTAACTGGGGGGTGATAATAAACAGAGGACTGTGTGAGTGGACTAACTGGGGGGTGATAATAAACAGAGGACTGTGAGTGGACTAACTGGGGGTGATAATAAACAGAGGACTGTGAGTGGACTAACTGGGGGGTGATAATAAACAGAGGACTGTGAGTGGACTAACTGGGGGTGATAATAAACAGAGGACTGTGAGTGGACTAACTGGGGGTGATAATAAACAGAGGACTGTGAGTGGACTAACTGGGGGGTGATAATAAACAGAGGACTGTGAGTGGACTAACTGGGGGTGATAATAAACAGAGGACTGTGAGTGGACTAACTGGGGGGTGATAATAAACAGAGGACTGTGAGTGGACTAACTGGGGGTGATAATAAACAGAGGACTGTGAGTGGACTAACTGGGGGTGATAATAAACAGAGGACTGTGAGTGGACTAACTGGGGGTGATAATAAACAGAGGACTGTGAGTGGACTAACTGGGGGTGATAATAAACAGAGGACTGTGAGTGGACTAACTGGGGGTGATAATAAACAGAGGACTGTGAGTGGACTAACTGGGGGGTGATAATAAACAGAGGACTGTGAGTGGACTAACTGGGGGTGATAATAAACAGAGGACTGTGAGTGGACTAACTGGGGGGTGATAATAAACAGAGGACTGTGAGTGGACTAACTGGGGGGTGATAATAAACAGAGGACTGTGAGTGGACTAACTGGGGGGTGATAATAAACAGAGGACTGTGAGTGGACTAACTGGGGGGTGATAATAAACAGCAGACTGTGAGTGGACTAACTGGGGGGTGATAATAAACAGAGGACTGTGAGTGGACTAACTGGGGGTGATAATAAACAGCAGACTGTGAGTGGACTAACTGGGGGGTGATAATAAACAGAGGACTGTGTGAGTGGACTAACTGGGGGGTGATAATAAACAGCAGACTGTGAGTGGACTAACTGGGGGTGATAATAAACAGAGGACTGTGAGTGGACTAACTGGGGGTGGTAATAAACAGAGGACTGTGTGAGTGGACTCACTTGGAGTCGCAGGCGGTGGGGGTGAAGTCCAGCTTGTGCTTGGTCTTGAAGAAGTAGTTCTTGGTGCGTATCTCTAGGATGGCTAGGGGCTGCAGCGGCGAGGCCATGGCGAACAGGGCCAGCTGGGGGGGCACCGCCTTGCCCTGCTCGTCCTTCTCATTCTGACCGTGGAGGAACTTCAGTCGGCCGTGGAAGTTCAGCGCCTGATGGAGACACATGGTAAGGAGACACATGGTAAGGAGACACATGGTTAGGAGACACATGGTTAGGAGACACATGGTTAGGAGACACATGGTTAGGAGACACATGGTTAGGAGACACATGGTTAGGAGACACATGGTTAGGAGACACATGGTTAGGAGACACATGGTTAGGAGACACATGGTAAGGAGACACATGGTAAGGAGACACATGGTAAGGAGACACATGGTAAGGAGACACATGGTTAGGAGACACATGGTTAGGAGACACATGGTTAGGAGACACATGGTTAGGAGGCACATGGTTAGGAGGCACATGGTTAGGAGACACATGGTTAGGAGACACATGGTAAGGAGACACATGGTTAGGAGACACATGGTTAGGAGACACATGGTTAGGAGACACATGGTTAGGAGACACATGGTTAGGAGACACATGGTTAGGAGACACATGGTAAGGAGACACATGGTAAGGAGACACATGGTAAGGAGACACATGGTTAGGAGACACATGGTAAGGAGACACATGTTAAGGAGACACATGGTAAGGAGACACATGGTTAGGAGACACATGGTAAGGAGACACATGGTTAGGAGACACATGGTAAGGAGACACATGGTTAGGAGACACATGGTTAGGAGACACATGGTAAGGAGACACATGGTAAGGAGACACATGGTTAGGAGACACATGGTAAGGAGACACATGGTAAGGAGACACATGGTAAGGAGACACATGGTTAGGAGACACATGGTAAGGAGACACATGGTTAGGAGACACATGGTAAGGAGACACATGGTTAGGAGACACATGGTAAGGAGACACATGGTAAGGAGACACATGGTAAGGAGGCACATGGTTAGGAGGCACATGGTAAGGAGACACATGGTAAGGAGACACATGGTAAGGAGACACATGGTAAGGAGACACATGGTAAGGAGACACATGGTAAGGAGACACATGGTTAGGAGACACATGGTTAGGAGACACATGGTAAGGAGACACATGGTAAGGAGACACATGGTTAGGAGACACATGGTTAGGAGACACATGGTAAGGAGACACATGGTAAGGAGACACATGGTAAGGAGACACATGGTAAGGAGACACATGGTAAGGAGACACATGGTAAGGAGACACATGGTAAGGAGACACATGGTTAGGGGGGTGGAGGTTCAGCGTGTGTCGCGTTGCGGCGGGATAAAGGAGATAACATTTATTTTTTTATTTTTTTGACAATGACAATTTTTCTGAAAAACCTCATGTTTCTGTCAGTGGTGCTCAATATTTCATGTCAAGGACCCCAAAAATGATATGTAATAGGCCACCGACCCCCATCTTAGAGTTAAAAACGTTCGCTCTAAAATAATTAATTTATGATAGTTACCGGTACTCGTGAAGAATGACAGGAAAGATGGAGAGAGAGAGAGAAGGGGAGAGACACACAGCAAAAGGTCGTCATGAACGGGACTCGAACACGCGGCGCGCTGTCAGGCCAGAGCCTGTATATGTGGCCTGATGCGCCGGGACCGCTAGGCCAGTGGGCGCCCAAAACCTTGCATCAAAGCATGAAGATTAAGGGAAATCATTCTGATAAGGGAACTTAAACACGACATGGAATTTAGTTACAATGTGTATTCCCTGGTCGTTCTATTCTGGAGTTGAAAGGTTCACGGTGGAGTTGAACCAGAGGACAAGAACAGCACACTATTCATTCATTAGATTTGATCAGCGGCCAATTACATTTAATTTTTGGAGTCCTGATGTCCAATAGGCATGTGAATCACAGCACTGAGGCCGATTCGATACGCATCTCGATGCACTGCCAGCGATACGATACTTTAGAGATACATTCATGTTTATGTTTATGTTTATTCAACTTTCAGCATGATCACAGGTTTTAAAAGACAGGTGCCATTAAAAACACTGAATTATTTTGCTGATCACAAATATAAAACTTCAAATCTAAAATGCAATAGTCTATCTAAAAATCCAAATGGTGTAAAACTCAAATCTAAAATCCACTATCATTTAAAAGTCCACACATATATGGGATTGGTGATTTTCTGTATCTCTCAGTTCTGCATGATGGAGTGTCCAGGTCGTCTCCATTTCTAGTTTGACGTCCAGAGATCTCTTTTCTGAGGGGAGGTAGCCAGTTCCTGAAGTTAGATTTGAACAGCTTCCTGGCGAAGTCAAGGCATAGGTGGGTGCGCCTCTCTGCTAGGGTGCACAATGTGAGGGTGCGGAGAGCTCCTGTGTATCCCGAGTACCTCCGGCCAAGAATGATTCTGCAAGCCCGTTTTTGGACTCTTTCCAGACTTTTAGTCTGGCTGGCAGTCAAGGAACTGTGCCAGACTGGGGCTGCATATTCCAGCACCGGGCGCACGTAGCCTGTGTAGATTGAAACCAATTCAAGGTCTTGGACCCCAAATTTCTTCAGGCGGCATAGGACAAAGAGCTTTCTATTGGCTGAGGTCAACATATGGTCTACCTGGCTGTCCCATTTCAAGTTCGCTTGAATGGTGACCCCCAGAACCTTTACTGAGTCACACACTTCTAGTATGTTTTGGTCAATGGAGAGTGTTGGGAGGGCCGGTTTCTGTCTCATGCCAGTGACATGTATGACTTTGCATTTTCTTGGATTCAGTTTCATTTTGTGCTCGTTTACCCAGATGTCCAGACCATTCAGGGTCTTTTGGAGGGTGCAGGGAACCTTGGGCTTCCATGACTGGGCCATGGTCATATCATCCACATATTTCCAGTGGTGTGTTCCATCCCGGAGGGCGCTGTTGATCAGTGCTAGGAAGATTATAGGCCCTAATACGGTTCCCTGTGCGACTCCACATGTGGGGTATTCCCAATCAGACAGGTGTCCTTGGTAGCGCACTTTTTGTTGCCGATCAGTCATGAAGCTGCAAATCCATGGAATCAGACCTGGTCTCACTCCTAAATCAAGGAGACACTGCACTGCCACTGTGTGGTCTACAGCATCGAAGGCCTTGGCAAAGTCTGTTGTAATTACTGTGCACACTGAGCCAGCAACATCACTGGACTTATAAACAAAGTCCATTAAACTGACTAGATTGTGTGTTGTGGAACGGTTCTGTCGGCTGCCAAACTGCATGGGGTCTAGGTTTGGCGTGATGTCGTTAAGAATCCAGTTCCCAGCAAAATGTTCACATATTTTTGAGAGTTGAGCTGTTAATGAGATCGGTCTCAATTCATCTATGTTGCATGGGGACGATTTTGGTATAGGGACAACAGTAGCCTCTTTCCATTGTCTAGGAACGACCCCTTCATCAAATGAACTGTTGATGATGTCACAAAGAGGAATACTGATCTCACATGCAAACTCTTTCAATATTTTGGGGGGGATCATGTCTGGGCCAGGGGATTTATGACAGTTGATGGAGGACAGTTTATTATAAACTTCCCAAACTGGTATAGTGGGCAATGGGGGGGATGGAAGGAAGGAAGGTAAAGCTGTTCGTTCTAGGGGCTCAAATGACTGGGACACCGTGACAAACTTTGCATTGATTGCGTTGGCAATTGTCACAAAGTCCTGGGGGTCAATTCCTGGAACATCAATTCGGGCCTCCTTTTTAGGAGTTTTGCTGCACATCGATCTAATATTGTTGTGCCAAACTCTGGAATTAGCTTTTTCCATGCCTTCCACTTTAGACTTGTAGAAGTGCTTTTTTGCTGCATATATTATTTTTGTAGAACCTAGCCAAAGCACATGATTTTCCACATTTGAAAGCCTTTTGTCTCTGGTGAATGAGGTGCTTGATTTTGGGGGTGATCCATGGTTTGTCTGATGGATAGATTTTCACTGTCTTCATAGGGAAAATTCTATCTATTTCAGGCAAGATAGTATTATAAAAGGCATTTGTCTTTTCACTGGTGCTGGTTGCTTCAGTCACCTCCTGCCATGGATGGGACATGGAATCTCCTGGCGATACGATGCGATGCGATTCACCCCTCTTCCCGATACGATGCGATTTGATGGCGATTCAATGACTTATACTGGATCTCTTGTCCACTAGTGCCTTCCTAACATTTTAGTCTAGTTTTTATTCTTTGACGAAATTGTCAGTATATTTAGTCTTAGTTTTAATCATCATAGCTTAGTTTTCATTTATTTCCATGTCGTTTTCATCAGTGAGTTAGTATTATAGCTCTGCATCTCAAACAACCCAACTTACTGTAGGTTAGTATTATAGCTCTGCATCTCAAACAACCCAACTTACTGTAGGTTAGTATTATAGCTCTGCATCTCAAACAACCCAACTTACTGTAGGTTAGTATTATAGCTCTGCATCTCAAACAACCCAACTTACTGTAGGTTAGTATTATAGCTCTGCATCTCAAACAACCCAACTTACTGTAGGTTAGTATTATAGCTCTGCATCTCAAACAACCCAACTTACTGTAGGTTAGTATTATAGCTCTGCATCTCAAACAACCCAACTTACTGTAGGTTAGTATTATAGCTCTGCATCTCAAACAACCCAACTTATAGAATTATGTCAGTAAACAAAGGGTCTGCTCTCTGCTGGTTATTGTGGAATTGTTAGATAACTAATCATAGGCTATAGTATAATTATTATACCGCAAAGGTCAATTTGAGGTTTTGAGTATAGAGGGTTCAAGAGATTAAAATGTAATATCCTATTGTTCATCAATTAATGTTACTAACATATAGATAGAACATTTTACAGGTCACACTGGTAGTGCTGTCAAACAAGTCTATGTCTAGTTTAATCTGCAACACAGTTTTATAATATAATAGCCTATAGTAGGGGTCCCTGCTTGATCTCTCTCTCTCACTCTCAGCTAAGGGGTCCTTGGCTTGACCTGAAAAACATTGAAGACCCTGGCCTGCATGTATTATTAACGTTTTAAATACAAAGCAGATGTACAAGCTCACAACGCGTCTCATCCACGCCCCGCTGTGAGCTTGTGGATCTGCAATTGTAGGCGTGCGACACCGTCGTGCTGCAGAATATAAATAAGGCTTCTACCCCAGAGAACAGCAGCAGAGAGAGAGAGAGAGAGGGAAAGCTGCACAGTGGAAAGTTGTGAAACGGTTGTAAACGACTTTAAACGCAAGCCGTACACCCGGCTGTGGCGTTGTTGTTGTAGTACACGTGTGTGCAGACTGCAGAAGCTTTCTTTAATTACAAATTGATGATCGCGACGCAGATTCGCATGATTTGCGTCGGAGAATCAGCCAGAACAGCGGTGGAGTGTGGATCATTACCAGCACGCAGCGCTACAGTGAAAAGTCAACTGATCGACGGGCAAAGCTCCTCGGACAGCGATTTTATAAAGCTAAAGGTGGTGCTTCTCTTGTTTAATGCGTGGGGCTCACTTCTGTTAGTCGGCTGCTCTTTATAGTCTGTTTGTTGTCTCACAGTCTCAACGTGTCTACTCTGCCCCGCCGTACGGTAGCTTCTGTTCACTGACTGTGTGCTCTGCCCCGTCGTACGGTAGCTTCTGTTCACTGACTGTGTGCTCTGCCCCGTCGTACGGTAGCTTCTGTTCACTGACTGTCTACTCTGCCCCGTCGTACGGTAGCTTCTGTTCACTGACTGTGTCTACTCTGCACCGTCGTACGGTAGCTTCTGTTCACTGACTGTCTACTCTGCCCCGTCGTACGGTAGCTTCTGTTCACTGACTGTCTACTCTGCCCCGTCGTACGGTAGCTTCTGTTCACTGACTGTCTACTCTGCACCGTCGTACGGTAGCTTCTGTTCACTGACTGTCTACTCTGCCCCGTCGTACGGTAGCTTCTGTTCACTGACTGTCTACTCTGCCCCGTCGTACGGTAGCTTCTGTTCACTGACTGTCTACTCTGCACCGTCGTACGGTAGCTTCTGTTCACTGACTGTGTGCTCTGCCCCGTCGTACAGTAGCTTCTGTTCACTGACTGTGTGTGCTCTGCAGCGCGCTGCGAGAGACCTTTTTGTTTTTCCTCGGAAACACAGAATAGGGTGAAATACAACATGAAAAAAACGGTGCAACCATGGATTTTACCGATGCAAGCACTCCGCGAACGATGCATCGGGATTTCACCCGTCAATTGTATCCGATACACAGTGAATGAACCGATGCACTCGCATCGCGCACGTCTGTATCGATGTATCCACGTCTGTATCGATGTATCCATACGTATCGATTATTTTCCACATGCCTAATGTCCAAATGTGTGATACCTGGTTTGGAGTATGCTGCCAGTTCCTTTCAGATTAGATTAGATGACTACAACGGAATGACATTATATCCAGAAGAAAACTAAATAAAATCGACACTGGTTCCTGTCCCATTTCTGTGTCAGCTCACCAGGAATCCAGAGGAGCAGTCCAACAGGCATCTGAAGGAACTCACCAGGAATCCAGAGGAGCAGTCCAACAGGCATCTGAAGGAACTCACCAGGAATCCAGAGGAGCAGTCCAACAGGCATCTGAAGGAACTCACCAGGAATCCAGAGGAGCAGTCCAACAGGCATCTGAAGGAACTCACCAGGAATCCAGAGGAGCAGTCCAACAGGCATCTGAAGGAACTCACCAGGAATCCAGAGGAGCAGTCCAACAGGCATCTGAAGGAACTCACCAGGAATCCAGAGGAGCAGTCCAACAGGCATCTGAAGGAACTCACCAGGAATCCAGAGGAGCAGTCCAACAGGCATCTGAAGGAACTCACCAGGAATCCAGAGGAGCAGTCCAACAGGCATCTGAAGCGACACACAAAGTTTCTCTGGAGAAACGTGGAGTCCTCGGGTGGAAGCTGCTCCGGGGAGCAGTACCGCTGTAGGTCCCTGGGGTCCTCACCCGCTGAGAGAGAGAGAGAGAGGGAGGGGGAGAGGGAGAGAGGGAGAGAGGGAGAGGGAGAGAGGGAGAGAGAGAGAGAGAGGGAGAGGGAGAGGGAGAGGGAGAGGGAGAGGGAGAGGGAGAGGGAGAGAGGGAGAGAGGGAGAGGGAGAGAGGGAGAGAGAGAGAGAGAGGGAGAGGGAGAGGGAGAGGGAGAGAGAGAGGGAGGGGGAGAGGGAGAGAGGGAGAGAGGGAGAGGGAGAGAGGGAGAGAGGGAGAGGGAGAGGGAGAGGGAGAGAGGGAGAGAGAGAGGGAGAGGGAGAGGGAGAGGGAGAGGGAGAGGGAGAGGGAGAGGGAGAGGGAGAGGGAGAGGGAGAGGGAGAGGGGGAGAGGGGGAGAGAGGGAGAGGGAGAGGGGGAGAGGGGGAGAGGGGGCGAGAGGGATGATTGAAACTAAGACTAAATATACTGACAATTTGTGACTAGATTTGATCGAAGGACTGCCATTGGATCTTTTTGAATTTTCGTTTTTTCATGTCATATGAAAGCAGGGAATCATAGCTTCAAATTGTCATATTGGTTGTTCAGTTTGACCCACCAGTTTTGGAGATATGGCTTATAGAAAAATGTCTTGCAGGAGTAGTGGAAAAAAGACCAAGCAGAGAAAATGGCTTTAGTTCAGTGATCTGTGACTTTAGGGGGCGCTGTTTTCCCTTCATTTCTCCATTAGTCAACCAGCAGTGTTGCCATGTCTGCTTATTATAATTAGTTGGCCTTGTTTCTAAAGAAAAATAATGCATAGGCCTACTGTACCAATTTTATAATAATTTATAACCTGTTAATAAAAATGTATTTGACAAAAATAAAGTGTAGTTGATTATTTGGGCTTGTTTTTAAAGTGTAGTTGATTATGGACACATAATTAAAAAAAACAGTAACCAACAGACAACAGGACAGTTTGCTCTCAAACCCTCCCAGCACAAATTGTGCCCTCTTGGCTCTTCTCTTAATGTTTCATTAGCCTGTTATTATTATTATTTGTCTGCAGACCCCCATCTGTAAATAATTTATGCCAGACACAAGATTTGTGTTGTTTGTATGCATGTAGATCTGCTATTTTCGCTTATTTTGGGCTTGTTTTCATATACCGGGTTGCTTATTTCTCTCGCAGAAACTGGCAACCCCGCAATGATAGCCGTTAGCTACATTTAGCTAATATATTGATATCAATCGTGTAGCTAGATATCAAACAAGTGTAAAATATTCAGATTTGTTTTCTTTTTTTTTTGAGTTGGCCTCTCCTTCTGCACCATACTCCTTGCTGTCGTTCACTTCCCTGTTTACGGGTCATAAAGAAAGGCTCGGCGCGCGTGATCTAAGGAGCTCTCCGTGGTTTTGACCAGATGGATATACTAAGCTCTTCATTTCTGACTTCAACATGCCTCTCGTTCAAAATATGAACGCGAGGGATTATTCAGCGACTTTATCGTAAGGATAGCGAGGTAAGCAAAGCTAAAATATGTCTCCCGGTTTTTGTCCGGAACCCCGAGCTGTTATTTTTAAAGGAATCCCGGCGCTGATTGTGTTAATATCTGTTCGAATTTGAAATGTGTAACAATTTACAGTATATTTAATGTCAAGGACCCCCAGAACTATCTGTATTTGGCCGCCATCTGAAAATGTGTTGTTCCAGGGACGCCCCCGGAAGCAACGATTTGAGTTAAAAACGTTTAGATTTGCGCCACATTTTCATGATTTTTCAAAAAATAGCAGATCCACAAGCTTGTATTTTAGTTTTAGTCATTAGTCTCGTGAATAGTTTTCACTTACTTTTAGTCACATTTCAGTCACCTGGAATGTGTTAGTGTTAGTCTAGTTTTAGTCCACTAAATGTCATGAGATTTTAGTCCACTAAATCTACAGGTGATTTAGTCGACTAAAATGTATTTCGGCGGGCCTTGATGCCGTCGTAATGACCGTTTTTTTCATTTGCTGAAAAAAGCCGATCTACAAGCTCACAACGCGTCGTGCTGCGACGCGTTGTGAGCTTGTAGATCTGCTATTTTCAGCATGCAAACAAGTGTAAAATGAGTTATACTGGATCTCTTGTCCACTAGTGCCTTCCTAACATTTTAGTCTAGTTTTTATTCGTTGACGAAATGTGACCACACGCGATATAGAGACTGCCATCGCGGGGGTGGCAACTGTCGAGGACAGCTGAAAAACTATTTTCTTTGTCCTTTTTTATTTTTCTGTCTAAAATAATCTGAAGCTATATTATTATTCATGTCATGTTAGAGCAGGTCTGAAATAAATGTCAGAGCTGATATAGACATATAAATATGAAATAAATGCTTAAACATGTCACTATGTCTAATGTTATAACCATTGGGTTAACCAATGCTAACTAGACATACAGCTTCCCTGCTAAAGTATGCAAATTCCGCTAAAATCCGCCTTTTTATACACAATCGTTTTGGAAGATAATACTAGTCTTTTACTAACTGGCTAACAGAAATAGCACAGAAAGAAGTATTAACAACGATATTTTGTGTCGGTGGCTCAGGGGTAGAGTTTCCGGATGGTAACCGCAAGGTCGCCAGTTCGAACCCGGGCTCCCCCAGAGTTAGTGTCGAAGTGTCCTTGAGCAAGACACTGAACCCCTAATTGCTCCTGATGTGCTGGTTGGTACCTTGCATGGTTTCTGCCGCCATCAGTGTATGAATGGGTGAATGTAATGCACAATCTATGTAAAGCGCCTTGGATAAAGGCTCTATATAAATGCACCATTTATTTGTAAAAAGTGTGTTTATTTTGGTCCGCCTAAAGCTAATTCATGCTAATGTTCCAGCTGGGGGCACTGCTGACCACAACAATGGAAAATGCGGAAATGGCTTCCTATTTCCAATAGTAGAAGAAGAAGACTCAAATGAATGTATTGTAAACATTGTAACATTATGTCACCATAACGTGGTTATTATTAGTTGCTTTGGAATGTACCTGCCATGAAAATTAAGGTCATAATAACGCAGATCGCATCGATATGTAATATAGCGCGATAATGTACTTGTTTTAGCTACACGATTGATATCAATATATTAGCTAAATGTAGCTAACGGCTATCATTGCGGGGTTGCCAGTTTCTGCGAGAGAAATAAGCAACCCGGTATATGAAAACAAGCCCAAAATAAGCGAAAATAGCAGATCTACATGCATACAAACAACACAAATCTTGTGTCTGGCATACATTATTTACAGATGGGGGTCTGCAGACAAATAATAATAATAACAGGCTAATGAAACATTAAGAGAAGAGCCAAGAGGGCACAATTTGTGCTGGGAGGGTTTGAGAGCAAACTGTCCTGTTGTCTGTTGGTTACTGGTTTTTTTAACAAGTAAGACGCGCAAACGCGGGAAGCGAACGCAGCTCGTAAATTGCAATAACAACAATTAGAATAAATTACGTACTTTTTAAGGTTTTTTTTAAGTTAAGTTTTTTTAAATTAAATTTTTTTTCAAGTGTGTGTATGTGTGCGTGCGTGCGTGTTTCTTTTTTAGGTTTTTTTTTTTTAAGTTTTTTGTTTTAAGTTTTTTTTTAAGTTAATTTTTTTTTAAGTTAAGTTTTTTGTGTGTGTGCTTTTTTCCTTTTTAAGTTTTTTTTTTAAGTTAAGTTTTTTTTTAAGTTAAGTTTTTTGTGTGTGCGTTTTTCCTTTTTACGGTTTTTTTTTAAGTTAAGTTTTTTTTTAAGTTAAGTTTTTTTTTAAGTTAAGTTTTTTGTGTGTGCGTTTTTCCTTTTTAAGTTTTTTTTTAAGTTAAGTTTTTTTAAGTTAAGTTTTTTGTGTGTGTGCGTTTTTCCTTTTTAAGTTTTTTTTTTAAGTTAAGTTTTTTTTAAGTTAAGTTTTTTTTTAGGTTAAGTTTTTTGTGTGTGTGTGTGTGTGCGTGCGTGCGTGCGTGCGTGTGTGTGTGTGCGTGCATGTGTGTGTGTGTGATTTTGTGTGTGATACAGCTGCGCCCTCTGGTGGTGGGCGGGTGGTGTTACAGCGTGACACACAGACACACACACACACACACACACAGACACACAGACGTGATCTGCTGGGTCTCATAGTAAATGCTCACTGCGTTCGCAATCACTGCGTTCGCAATTATGTGTCCATAATCAACTACACTTTAAAAACAAGCCCAAATAATCAACTACACTTTATTTTTGTCAAATACATTTTTATTAACAGGTTATAAATTATTATAAAATTGGTACAGTAGGCCTATGCATTATTTTTCTTTAGAAACAAGGCCAACTAATTATAATAAGCAGACATGGCAACACTGCTGGTTGACTAATGGAGGAATGAAGGGAAAACAGCGCCCCCTAAAGTCACAGATCACTGAACTAAAGCCATTTTCTCTGCTTGGTCTTTTTTCCACTACTCCTGCAAGACATTTTTCTATAAGCCATATCTCCAAAACTGGTGGGTCAAACTGAACAACCAATATGACAATTTGAAGCTATGATTCCCTGCTTTCATATGACATGAAAAAACGAAAATTCAAAAAGATCCAATGGCAGTCCTTCGATCAAATCTAGTCACAAATTGTCAGTATATTTAGTCTTAGTTTTAATCATCATAGCTTAGTTTTCATATATTTCCATGTAGTTTTCATCAGTGAAAAAAGGTAGTCGATGAACATTTTTCCCTCTGCCCCCTGCGCTCTGCCCCCTGCTCTCTGCCCTCTGCTCCCTGCCCCCTGCCCCCTGCTCCCTGCCCCCTGCCCTGCCCTCTGCTCTCTGCCCTCTGCCCCCTGCTCTCTGCCCCCTGCCCCCTGCCCTCTGCCCCCTGCCCTCTGCCCCCTGCCCTCTGCCCCCTGCTCTCTGCCCCCTGCTCTCTGCCCCCTGCCCTCTGCTCTCTGCGCTCTGCTCTCTGCCCCCTGCCCTCTGCCCCCTGCACTCTGCCCCCTGCTCTCTGCCCCCTGCCCTCTGCCCCCTGCCCTCTGCCCTCTGCACTCTGCCCCCTGCTCTCTGCGCTCTGCTCTCTGCCCCCTGCCCTCTGCCCCCTGCACTCTGCGCTCTGCCCCCTGCTCTCTGCCCCCTGCCCTCTGCCCCCTGCTCTCTGCGCTCTGCCCCCTGCCCTCTGCCCCCTGCACTCTGCCCCCTGCCCTCTGCCCTCTGCACTCTGCCCCCTGCCCTCTGCCCCCTGCCCTCTGCCCCCTGCCCTCTGCCCCCTGCTCTCTGCGCTCTGCCCCCTGCCCTCTGCCCTCTGCACTCTGCGCTCTGCCCCCTGCTCTCTGCCCCCTGCCCTCTGCCCCCTG
>NC_136811.1:59585874-59595874 GCF_951216825.1 Electrona antarctica | reverse complement strand
GGGGAAACACAACCAAGACAAACCTTCAGGGTGGCTGGAGGGGAAACACAACCAAGACAAACCTTCAGGGTGGCTGGAGGGGGGAAACACAACCAAGACAAACCTTCAGGGTGGCTGGAGGGGGAAACACAACCAAGACAAACCTTCAGGGTGGCTGGAGGGGGAAACACAACCAAGACAAACCTTCAGGGTGGCTGGAGGGGGAAACACAACCAAGACAAACCTTCAGGGTGGCTGGAGGGGGAAACACAACCAAGACAAACCTTCAGGGTGGCTGGAGGGGAAACACAACCAAGACAAACCTTCAGGGTGGCTGGAGGGGGAAACACAACCAAGACAAACCTTCAGGGTGGCTGGAGGGGGAAACACAACCAAGACAAACCTTCAGGGTGGCTGGAGGGGGAAACACAACCAAGACAAACCTTCAGGGTGGCTGGAGGGGGAAACACAACCAAGACAAACCTTCAGGGTGGCTGGAGGGGGGAAACACAACCAAGACAAACCTTCAGGGTGGCTGGAGGGGGAAACACAACCAAGACAAACCTTCAGGGTGGCTGGAGGGGGAAACACAACCAAGACAAACCTTCAGGGTGGCTGGAGGGGGAAACACAACCAAGACAAACCTTCAGGGTGGCTGGAGGGGGAAACACAACCAAGACAAACCTTCAGGGTGGCTGGAGGGGGAAACACAACCAAGACAAACCTTCAGGGTGGCTGGAGGGGGAAACACAACCAAGACAAACCTTCAGGGTGGCTGGAGGGGGAAACACAACCAAGACAAAACCTTCAGGGTGGCTGGAGGGGGAAACACAACCAAGACAAACCTTCAGGGTGGCTGGAGGGGGAAACACAACCAAGACAAACCTTCAGGGTGGCTGGAGGGGAAACACAACCAAGACAAACCTTGCTTACCAAAGCGCAAAACGCTGTTTTAACCCATTTGGGACTGACCACATTCTTCAAATGTCTTCTAAATCTTCTAAATAGTCTTCTAAGTTTTCTCCTGTTTCTATGCAAGTGATTCTCAAGCGATGTCATTTCAAGGACCCTCTGGAGTGAGTGCGGAAATATAGTGGCCCTCTGGAGTGAGTGCGGAAATATAGTGGCCCTCTGGAGTGAGTGTGGAACTATAGTGGCCCTCTGGAGTGAGTGTGGAACTAGAGTGGCCCTCTGGAGTGAGTGTGGAACTATAGTGGCCCTCTGGAGTGAGTGTGGAACTATAGTGGCCCTCTGGAGTGAGTGTGGAACTATAGTGGCCCTCTGGAGTGAGTGTGGAACTATAGTGGCCCTCTGGAGTGAGTGTGGAACTATAGTGGCCCTCTGGAGTGAGTGTGGAACTATAGTGGCCCTCTGGAGTCAGGCCCTCTGGAGTGAGTGTGGAACTATAGTGGCCCTCTGGAGTGAGTGTGGAACTATAGTGGCCCTCTGGAGTGAGTGTGGAACTATAGTGGCCCTCTGGAGTGAGTGTGGAACTATAGTGGCCCTCTGGAGTGAGTGTGGAACTATAGTGGCCCTCTGGAGTGAGTGTGGAACTATAGTGGCCCTCTGGAGTGAGTGAGTGTGGAACTATAGTGGCCCTCTGGAGTGAGTGAGTGTGGAACTATAGTGGCCCTCTGGAGTGAGTGAGTGTGGAACTATAGTGGCCCTCTGGAGTGAGTGTGGAACTATAGTGTCCCTCTGGAGTGAGTGAGTGTGGAACTATAGTGTCCCTCTGGAGTGAGTGTGGAACTATAGGTTCCACACTCACTCCAGAGGGCCACTATAGTTCCACACTCACTCCAGAGGGCCACTATAGTTCCACACTCACTCCAGAGGGCCACTTTAGTTCCACACTCACTTCAGAGGGCCACTATAGTTCCACACTCACTCCAGAGGGCCACTATAGTTCCACACTCACTCCAGAGGGCCACTATAGTTCCACACTCACTCCAGAGGGCCACTATAGTTCCACACTCACTCCAGAGGGCCACTATATTTCTACACTCACTCACTCCAGAGGGCCACTATAGTTCCACACTCACTCCAGAGGGCCACTATAGTTCCACACTCACTCCAGAGGGCCACTATAGTTCCACACTCACTCCAGAGGGCCACTATAGTTCCACACTCACTCCAGAGGGCCACTATAGTTCCACACTCACTCACTCCAGAGGGCCACTATATTTCCACACTCACTCACTCCAGAGGGCCACTATAGTTCCACACTCACTCACTCCAGAGGGCCACTATAGTTCCACACTCACTCCAGAGGGCCTGACTCCAGAGGGCCACTATAGTTCCACACTCACTCCAGAGGGCCACTATAGTTCCACACTCACTCCAGAGGGCCACTATAGTTCCACACTCACTCCAGAGGGCCACTATAGTTCCACACTCACTCCAGAGGGCCACTATATTTCCACACTCACTCACTCCAGAGGGCCACTATAGTTCCACACTCACTCCAAAGGGCCACTATAGTTCCACACTCACTCCAGAGGGCCACTATAGTTCCACGCTCACTCCAGAGGGCCACTATAGTTCCACACTCACTCCAGAGGGCCACTATAGTTCCACACTCACTCCAGAGGGCCACTATAGTTCCACACTCACTCCAGAGGGCCACTATAGTTCCACACTCACTCCAGAGGGCCACTATAGTTCCACACTCACTCCAGAGGGCCACTATAGTTCCACACTCACTCCAGAGGGCCACTATAGTTCCACACTCACTCCAGAGGGCCACTATAGTTCCACACTCACTCACTCCAGAGGGCCACTATATTTCCACACTCACTCCAGAGGGCCACTATAGTTCCACATTCACTCCAGAGGGCCACTATAGTTCCACACTCACTCCAGAGGGCCACTATAGTTCCACACTCACTCCAGAGGGCAACTATAGTTCCACACTCACTCCAGAGGGCCACTATAGTTCCACACTCACTCCAGAAGGCCACTATAGTTCCACACTCACTCCAGAGGGCCACTATAGTTCCACACTCACTCCAGAGGGCCTGACTCCAGAGGGCCACTATAGTTCCACACTCACTTCAGAGGGCCACTATAGTTCCACACTCACTCCAGAGGGCCACTATAGTTCCACACTCACTCCAGAGGGCCACTATAGTTCCACACTCACTCCAGAGGGCCACTATATTTCCACACTCACTCACTCCAGAGGGCCACTATATTTCCACACTCACTCCAGAGGGCCACTATAGTTCCACACTCACTCCAGAGGGCCACTATAGTTCCACACTCACTCCAGAGAGCAACTATAGTTCCACACTCACTCCAGAGGGCCACTATAGTTCCACACTCACTCCAGAGGGCCTGACTCCAGAGGGCCACTATAGTTCCACACTCACTCCAGAGGGCCACTATAGTTCCACACTCACTCCAGAGGGCCACTATAGTTCCACACTCACTCCAGAGGGCCACTTTAGTTCCACACTCACTTCAGAGGGCCACTATAGTTCCACACTCACTCCAGAGGGCCACTATAGTTCCACACTCACTCCAGAGGGCCACTATAGTTCCACACTCACTCCAGAGGGCCACTATAGTTCCACACTCACTCCAGAGGGCCACTATAGTTACACACTCACTCCAGAGGGCCACTATAGTTCCACACTCACTCCAGAGGGCCACTATATTTCCACACTCACTCACTCCAGAGGGCCACTATATTTCCACACTCACTCCAGAGGGCCACTATAGTTCCACACTCACTCCAGAGGGCCACTATAGTTCCACACTCACTCCAGAGGGCAACTATAGTTCCACACTCACTCCAGAGGGCCACTATAGTTCCACACTCACTCCAGAGGGCCACTATAGTTCCACACTCACTCCAGAGGGCCTGACTCCAGAGGGCCACTATAGTTCCACACTCACTCCAGAGGGCCACTATAGTTCCACACTCACTCCAGAGGGCCACTATAGTTCCACACTCACTCCAGAGGGCCACTATAGTTCCACACTCACTCCAGAGGGCAACTATAGTTCCACACTCACTCCAGAGGGCCACTATAGTTCCACACTCACTCTATAGTGGAACTATAGTGGCCCTCTGGAGGGACCATGGTCAAAGTTGCACCCCTGCTTTATAACAAGCCTCCATGTCTTCGACCTCGAGCACAGTCAGGTAACGAGACGTGTTTTCGGCTGGAGGGAATAAAAGGATCAGAGACAGGAGACGACCACGTGATGTTATTGTTCCCCTGACACGCCGTCTGCCCCGAGATAGCAGTGCGTGTCAGGGATCCATTGTTAACCCGTGCTGGGCGGGAACCCCTTTTGGTGTTTTAAAGCATTATGTTATGCTTTAGCCGTTGAAAAATAGCAGATCTACAAGCTCGTAGCGCGGCCGCGCTTACGAGCTTGTAGGTCTGCTATTTTTTGAAAAATCGAAGAACCACTGACATAGAAACATAGCTTTTTCAGAAAACTGTCAGGATGTAGAAGACATTTATAGAATCTGATCTCAGGTCAGAATGGGTTAAGCTCGCTCTACGTGGAATATAAACTACAAAGGAAGGAGGCGGGGGGGGGGGGGAGAACAAAGGAAGTGTTGAGGTTCAGGCTCTCTGTGTCTGTGTGTGTGTGTGTGTGTGCGTGCGTGCGTGCGTGCGTGCGTGCGTGCGTGCGTGCGTGCGTGCGTGCGTGCGTGCGTGCGTGCGTGCGTGCGTGCGTGCGTGCGTGCGTGCGTGCGCGCGTGTGCAGACTATACTTCCTTTTTAGCTAAAAGGGCTAAAATGCTACCTTGCCTCTCATAACGGAAGTGGGAAAAACGCGATTTGTGCCAAGTTATTTGTGCAGAGAGAGAAAAAAAGACACATGTCCCGGGTTGGTCCTCAGCTTCCATGTGACAGCCGTTTTTTCATTGTATAACTTAATATTCAGTTCATTGTGCATATTTGCCTACATCGCTTTGACAAACATCAAACTAGATTTCATTTGCAGTGAAGATACATTCACTCACATCCACTCCACCAAGTCGATGCGAGTGGGGGGGGGGGGGGGGGGGGGGTCATCACTCACCCAACACCGCTGAAGTGCCCTTGAGCAAGGCACTTAACCCCCAACTGCTCCATTGGAGCAGTTGCTTAGTGGCCAACAGTATCAGACTGTGGTTGTACTGGTCAGTACAACAGTATCAGACTGTGGTTGTACTGGTCAGTACAACAGTATCAGACTGTGGTTGTACCGGTCAGTACAACAGTATCAGACTGTGGTTGTACTGGTCAGTACAACAGTATCAGACTGTGGTTGTACTGGTCAGTACAACAGTATCAGACTGTGGTTGTACTGGTCAGTACAACAGTATCAGACTGTGGTTGTACTGGTCAGTACAACAGTATCAGACTGTGGTTGTACCGGTCAGTACAACAGTATCAGACTGTGGTTGTACTGGTCAGTACAACAGTATCAGACTGTGGTGTGTGTGGCGTTGCTGAAAATGAGCACTTGTGCTTTTCTTTTTTTTTGTATTATTCTTTATTTACCCAGGGAAGTAGCTGAGCACAGGTGATCATTTTCAGCAACGCCCTGCACATAGAAACACACACACACACACACACACACACACACACACACACACACACACACACACACACACACACACACACACACACACACACACACACACACACACACACACACACACACACACACACACACACAAGGGAGCTGACCAGTACAACCACAGTCTTATACTGTTGGCCACTAAGCAGCTCCAGGGGGAGCAGTTGGGGGTTCAGTGCATTGCTCAAGGGCACTTCAGCGGTGTTGGGTGAGTGATGACCAATCACTTCCCCACCCAGATTGTTTCCTGCCCGTCTGGGGAATCGAACCGGAAACCTTTCGGCAACAAGGGCGCTCCTCTAACCCTTAGG
The DNA here is from genome assembly GCF_951216825.1 of Electrona antarctica. Classification (NCBI taxonomy): domain Eukaryota; kingdom Metazoa; phylum Chordata; class Actinopteri; order Myctophiformes; family Myctophidae; genus Electrona; species Electrona antarctica. The sequence goes on along the minus strand of NC_136811.1, from coordinate 59,589,995 downwards.
CCACCGCTGGCCAAAACTAGTACTACCCTGGAGGGTCAATATAGGATTAAAAAATAAATAAATAGGAGACCTGAGCCAGAAAAGGCTTGAGAACCACTGGTGTAGCTGCTGCTGACCTCTGACCCCACACTGCCCAGAGTGACCTCTGACCCCACACTGTCCAGAGTGACCTCTGACCCCACGCTGTCCAGAGTGACCTCTGACCCCACGCTGTCCAGGGTGACCTCTGACCCCACACTGTCCAGAGTGTGTCCACTGTATACAGTGACCTCTGACCTCTGACCCCACACTGTCCAGAGTGTGTCCACCGTATACAGTGGGAGGGGGGGGGGGATTCCGAGACGTTCCAAGGCCAGTGAGTCGATGTGTTTCCTCCAACTGCGCCTTGGTCTCCTCCCAGTGGGACGTGATCATTGGTCTGCCCCGGGGTCTCCTCCCAGTGGGACGTGCGCCGAGGACCTCCCTAGGGAGGCACCCGAGAGGCATCCTAACCAGATGCCCGAACCACCTCAGCTGACTCCTTTCCAGGCGAAGGAGCAGCGGTTCTACTCCGAGTCTCTCTCGTGTGACTGAACTTCTCACCCTATCTCTGAGGGAGATTAACCTCTCACCCTATCTCTGAGGGAGATGAACTTCTCACCCTATCTCTGAGGGAGATGAACCTCTCACCCTATCTCTGAGGGAGATGAACTTCTCACCCCATCTCTGAGGGAGATGAACTTCTCACCCTATCTCTGAGGGAGATGCACCTCTCACCCTATCTCTGAGGGAGATGCACCTCTCACCCTATCTCTGAGGGAGATGAACCTCTCACCCTATCTCTGAAGGAGATAAACCTCTCACCCTATCTCTGAGGGAGATGAACGTCTCACCCTATCTCTGAGGGAGATGAACTTCTCACCCTATCTCTGAGGGAGATGAACCTCTCACCCTATCTCTGAGGGAGATGAACCTCTCACCCTATCTCTGAGGGAGATGCCAGCCACCCGTCGAAGAAAACTAATTTCGGCCGCTTGTATTCGCAACCTTATTCTTTCGGTCATGACCCCAGTGTCCATATGGGCTGGGCTTCTTCGGAAGCATGACAGTTAAATAAAGAATCAATCAATCAATCAATCAATCAATCAATCAATCAATCAAAGACCAGAAGGGGGACAACGGAGACAGCGCTGAATGTGATCATTCCTTGTGTTGATTTTGTCGACTAAAACTAAGGCGAAAAATGTTCGCCGACTACCTTTTTTCACTGACGGAAACTAAATGGAAACTAAATGAAAACTAAGCTACGACGACTAAGACTAAATATACTGACAATTACGTCAAATAAAGACTAGACTAAAATGTTAGGAAGGGACTAGATCATTCTCTCGAGGTCATTTTAGACTTGGTTGCATGAAACAAAATCAGCCATTACGACGGCATCAAGGCCCGCCAAAATACATTTTAGTCGACTAAATCAACCGTAGATTTAGTCGACTGTCTGTGTGTCTGTCTGTCTGCTATTGAGGTGAATAAACAGTACATGAGGTGTCTGTCTGTCTGTCTGCTATTGAGGTGAATAAACAGTACATGAGGTGTCTGTCTGTCTGTCTGTCTGTCTGTCTGTCTGTCTGTCTGTCTGCTATTGAGGTGAATAAACAGTACATGAGGTGTCTGTCTGTCTGCTATTGAGGTGAATAAACAGTACGAGAGGTGTCTGTCTGTCTGTCTGCTATTGAGGTGAATAAACAGTACATGAGGTGTCTGTCTGTCTGTCTGCTATTGAGGTGAATAAACAGTACATGAGGTGTCTGTCTGTCTGTCTGCTATTGAGGTGAATAAACAGTACATGAGGTGTCTGTCTGTCTGTCTGCTATTGAGGTGAATAAACAGTACATGAGGTGTCTGTCTGTCTGCTATTGAGGTGAATAAACAGTACATGAGGTGTCTGTCTGTCTGTCTGTCTGCTATTGAGGTGAATAAACAGTACATGAGGTGTCTGTCTGTCTGTCTGCTATTGAGGTGAATAAACAGTACATGAGGTGTCTGTCTGTCTGTCTGCTATTGAGGTGAATAAACAGTACATGAGGTGTCTGTCTGTCTGTCTGCTATTGAGGTGAATAAACAGTACATGAGGTGTCTGTCTGTCTGTCTGTCTGTCTGTCTGCTATTGAGGTGAATAAACAGTACATGAGGTGTCTGTCTGTCTGTCTGCTATTGAGGTGAATAAACAGTACATGAGGTGTCTGTCTGTCTGTCTGTCTGTCTGCTATTGAGGTGAATAAACAGTACATGAGGTGTCTGTCTGTCTGTCTGTCTGTCTGTCTGTCTGTCTGTCTGTCTGTCTGTCTGTCTGTCTGCTATTGAGGTGAATAAACAGTACATGAGGTGTCTGTCTGTCTGTCTGTCTGTCTGTCTGTCTGCTATTGAGGTGAATAAATAGTACATGAGGTGTCTGTCTGTCTGTTATTGAGGTGAATAAACAGTATATGAGGTGTCTGTCTGTCTGTCTGTCTGTCTGTCTGTCTGCTATTGAGGTGAATAAACAGTACATGAGGTGTCTGTCTGTCTGCTATTGAGGTGAATAAACAGTATATGAGGTGTCTGTCTGTCTGTCTGTCTGTCTGTCTGTCTGCTATTGAGGTGAATAAATAGTACATGAGGTGTCTGTCTGTCTGCTATTGAGGTGAATAAACAGTATATGAGGTGTCTGTCTGTCTGTCTGTCTGTCTGTCTGTCTGCTATTGAGGTGAATAAACAGTATATGAGGTGTCTGTCTGTCTGTCTGTCTGTCTGTCTGTCTGCTATTGAGGTGAATAAACAGTACATGAGGTGTCTGTCTGTCTGCTATTGAGGTGAATAAACAGTACATGAGGTGTCTGTCTGTCTGTCTGTCTGCTATTGAGGTGAATAAACAGTACATGAGGTGTCTGTCTGTCTGTCTGTCTGCTATTGAGGTGAATAAACAGTGCATGAGGTGTCTGTCTGTCTGTCTGTCTGTCTGTAAATAGCGTATAGCTAAATTATAACATAATGTTTAAAACACCAAAAGGGGTTCCCGCCCAGAATGGGTTTTAACTACAGCATCACACAAAGGCATCAACAGTCAGCAGATCCACAAGCTCGAAGCGCGGTGCGTTCTGAGCTTGTAGATCTGCTACTTTCGAATTTAATCAAATTTAAATGACTGTTAACCCCATTTAGACCTGAGCACGATTGTACAAAGGCCTTCTAAATCCTGACAGTTTTCTGAAAAATCACACCTGTGTGAACTGAGTGGTGCAACTCCCCTCTCCCCCTGCCTCTCTCTCTCTCTGTAATTAGCAGGCAACAGTGCAACACTATCTCTCTCTGTTTCTGGCACAACAGCGCCACTTTTGCCCCTACTGGTACTCATAGTCACATAGGTTAGGACGGACGTTCCTTGGAGTGGTTGCACGACTCAAAAAACGTGTTGTTTCTACGTCAGTGGTTCTCAAACATTTTCATGTCGAGGACCCTTAGAATTATGTATTTGGCCGCCGACCCCCATGTCAAAATATGTAGTTCCAGGGACCCCCCCCAGAAGCAAAGATTTGAGTTAAAAACGTTCGCTCTGAAAGAATATATATTCAAAGATTTGTGCCACATTTTCACGATTTTTCAAAAATAGCAGACCTACAAGTTCGCTATGAACTTGTAGATAAGGTTAGGTTAAGGTTAGGTTTAGACATAGTTTTACGGAGGTTAAGGTTAGGAATAAGGTTAGGTTTAGGCATAGTTTTACTGAGGTTAAGGTTAGGAATAAGGTTAGGTTTAGGCATAGTTTTACTGAGGTTAAGGTTAGGAATAAGGTTAGGTTTAGACATAGTTTTACTGAGGTTAGGAATAAGGTTAGGTTTAGGCATAGTTTTACTGAGGTTAAGGTTAGGAATAAGGTTAGGTTTAGACATAGTTTTACTGAGGTTAGGAATAAGGTTAGGTTTAGACATAGTTTTACTGAGGTTAAGGTTAGGAATAAGGTTAGGTTTAGGCATAGTTTTACTGAGGTTAGGAATAAGGTTAGGTTTAGACATAGTTTTACTGAGGTTAAGGTTAGGAATAAGGTTAGGTTTAGGCATAGTTTTACTGAGGTTAAGGTTAGGAATAAGGTTAGGTTTAGA
>NC_136811.1:59558374-59580874 GCF_951216825.1 Electrona antarctica | reverse complement strand
TAGTTAAAAGACTTTGATAGGAAAGGACACAGAGCTATAGTTAAAAGACTTTGATAGGAAAGGACACAGAGCTATAGTTAAAAGACTTTGATAGGAAAGGACACAGAGCTATAGTTAAAAGACTTTGATAGGAAAGGACACAGAGCTATAGTTAAAAGACTTTGATAGGAAAGGACACAGAGCTATAGTTAAAAGACTTTGATAGGAAAGGACACAGAGCTATAGTTAAAAGACTTTGATAGGAAAGGACACAGAGCTATAGTTAAAAGACTTTGATAGGAAAGGACACAGAGCTATAGTTAAAAGACTTTGATAGGAAAGGACACAGAGCTATAGTTAAAAGACTTTGATAGGAAAGGACACAGAGCTATAGTTAAAAGACTTTGATAGGAAAGGACACAGAGCTATAGTTAAAAGACTTTGATAGGAAAGGACACAGAGCTATAGTTAAAAGACTTTGATAGGAAAGGACACAGAGCTTTTACGCAGCAGCAGTGTGGCAGCCCGTGGGAGATCAGCAAAATGGCGCCAGCTATCTTTATAATCTCAATAACAATAAACAAAACTTGCTTCACATGCAGGGACAGCGTTGGTCTAACTTAGAGATTCACTGAGAAATGTGTATTTTATGAACACGGATTAACAACCAAAAGAAAGGTCAAAATATCATGGTTGGTATAAGAGTATTTGGGTGTTTTAAAGCATTATGTTTAAATTTAGCTGTTGAAAAACAGCAGATCTACAAGCTCATAGCGCGCCACCGAGTGGCCCGCTACGAGCTTGTAGATCTGCTATTTTTGAAAGATCTTGAAAATGTGTCTCAGATCTTTGAATGTATATATTCTTTCAGAGTGAACGTTTTTACCTCAAATCGTTGCTTCTGAGGGGTCCCCTGGAACAACATATCTTCAGATGGGGGTCGGTGGCCAATTACAGATAATTCTGGGGGTCCTTGATATGAAATATTGAGCACCACTGATAGAGAAACATGAGGTTTTTCAGAAAATTGTCACCATTTATGTAGAAGACATTTTTTTAAATTTCAACGTCAGGCCTAAATGGGTTAATGCCGTGTTCTCTGATGGAAGGGGAAAGGATATGTTCTGTCCCTGGTGGGTGGAGAGATGGGGGGGAAAGGATATGTTCTGTCCCTGGTGGGTGGAGAGATGGGGGGGAAAGGATATGTTCTGTCCCTGGTGGGTGGAGAGATGGGGGGAAAGGATATGTTCTGTCCCTGGTGGGTGGAGAGATGGGGGGGAAAGGATATGTTCTGTCCCTGGTGGGTGGAGAGATGGGGGGGAAAGGATATGTTCTGTCCCTGGTGGGTGGAGAGATGGGGGGGAAAGGATATGTTCTGTCCCTGGTGGGTGGAGAGATGGGGGGAAAGGATATGTTCTGTCCCTGGTGGGTGGAGAGATGGGGGGGAAAGGATATGTTCTGTCCCTGGTGGGTGGAGAGATGGGGGGGAAAGGATATGTTCTGTCCCTGGTGGGTGGAGAGATGGGGGGGAAAGGATATGTTCTGTCCCTGGTGGGTGGAGAGATGGGGGGGAAAGGATATGTTCTGTCCCTGGTGGGTGGAGAGATGGGGGGGAAAGGATATGTTCTGTCCCTGGTGGGTGGAGAGATGGGGGGGAAAGGATATGTTCTGTCCCTGGTGGGTGGAGAGATGGGGGGGAAAGGATATGTTCTGTCCCTGGTGGGTGGAGAGATGGGGGGAAAGGATATGTTCTGTCCCTGGTGGGTGGAGAGATGGGGGGAAAGGATATGTTCTGTCCCTGGTGGGTGGAGAGATGGGGGGAAAGGATATGTTCTGTCCCTGGTGGGTGGAGAGATGGGGGGGAAAGGATATGTTCTGTCCCTGGTGGGTGGAGAGATGGGGGGGAAAGGATATGTTCTGTCCCTGGTGGGTGGAGAGATGGGGGGAAAGGATATGTTCTGTCCCTGGTGGGTGGAGAGATGGGGGGGAAAGGATATGTTCTGTCCCTGGTGGGTGGAGAGATGGGGGGGAAAGGATATGTTCTGTCCCTGGTGGGTGGAGAGATGGGGGGGAAAGGATATCTTCTGTCCCTGGTGGGTGGAGAGATGGGGGGGAAAGGATATGTTCTGTCCCTGGTGGGTGGAGAGATGGGGGGGAAAGGATATCTTCTGTCCCTGGTGGGTGGAGAGATGGGGGGAAAAGGATATGTTCTGTCCCTGGTGGGTGGAGAGATGGGGGGGAAAGGATATGTTCTGTCCCTGGTGGGTGGAGAGATGGGGGGAAAGGATATGTTCTGTCCCTGGTGGGTGGAGAGATGGGGGGGAAAGGATATGTTCTGTCCCTGGTGGGTGGAGAGATGGGGGGAAAAGGATATGTTCTGTCCCTGGTGGGTGGAGAGATGGGGGGGAAAGGATATGTTCTGTCCCTGGTGGGTGGAGAGATGGGGGGGAAAGGATATGTTCTGTCCCTGGTGGGTGGAGAGATGGGGGGAAAAGGGGGTCTATTACTGACTGGAAGATAAATGTGGGTCTGAGAGGCTAAATGTCATCAGATGGTGGTCCGTGGCTCAGATGGGTCTGAGAGGCTAAATGTCATCAGATGGTGGTCCGTGGCTCAAATGGGTCTGAGAGGCTAAATGTCATCAGATGGTGGTCCGTGGCTCAAATGGGTCTGAGAGGCTAAATGTCATCAGATGGTGGTCCGTGGCTCAAATGGGTCTGAGAGGCTAAATGTCATCAAATGGTGGTCCGTGGCTCAAATGGGTCTGAGAGGCTAAATGTCATCAGATGGTGGTCCGTGGCTCAGATGGGTCTGAGAGGCTAAATGTCATCAGATGGTGGTCCGTGGCTCAGATGGGTCTGAGAGGCTAAATGTCATCAGATGGTGGTCCGTGGCTCAGATGGGTCTGAGAGGCTAAATCAGATGGTGGTCCGTGGCTCAAATGGGTCTGAGAGGCTAAATGTCATCAGATGGTGGTCCGTGGCTCAAATGGGTCTGAGAGCCTAAATGTCATCAGATGGTGGTCCGTGGCTCAAATGGGTCTGAGAGGCTAAATGTCATCAGATGGTGGTCCGTGGCTCAAATGGGTCTGAGAGGCTAAATGTCATCAGATGGTGGTCCGTGGCTCAAATGGGTCTGAGAGGCTAAATGTCATCAGATGGTGGTCCGTGGCTCAAATGGGTCTGAGAGGCTAAATGTCATCAGATGGTGGTCCGTGGCTCAGATGGGTCTGAGAGGCTAAATGTCATCAGATGGTGGTCCGTGGCTCAGATGGGTCTGAGAGGCTAAATCAGATGGTGGTCCGTGGCTCAAATGGGTCTGAGAGGCTAAATGTCATCAGATGGTGGTCCGTGGCTCAAATGGGTCTGAGAGGCTAAATGTCATCAGATGGTGGTCCGTGGCTCAAATGGGTCTGAGAGGCTAAATGTCATCAAATGGTGGTCCGTGGCTCAAATGGGTCTGAGAGGCTAAATGTCATCAGATGGTGGTCCGTGGCTCAAATGGGTCTGAGAGGCTAAATGTCATCAGATGGTGGTCCGTGGCTCAGATGGGTCTGAGAGGCTAAATGTCATCAGATGGTGGTCCGTGGCTCAAATGGGTCTGAGAGGCTAAATGTCATCAGATGGTGGTCCGTGGCTCAAATGGGTCTGAGAGGCTTAGCGTGGGACAGTCCCTCATTTCCAAGACTTTTCCCACAAATTGAGACCCTATATTGAGACCCTATATATATATATATATATATATATATATATACATACATATGACCACAATAGCTAAAATCGCTAAAACAAAAGAAAGCAGGAAATGGAAAAACAAATAACTCTCATATTTTACTTTCTCTAATAACAACCTAAAACATGAACCTTGGTTAAAAAAAACTAAAAACTAAAACTGAAGTTGTCCTTTAAAATAACATGATAAATATCTCTCTAGGACCCCCCCAGAATTATCTGTAATCGGCCGCCGACCCCCATCTGAAAATATGTTGTTCCAGGGACCCCCCCCCCCCCCCCCCCCCCCCCGTTAAAAACGTTCGCTCTGAAAGAATATATATTCAAAGATTTGCACCACATTCTCACGATTGTCGAGCTTGTAGATCTGCTATTTTTCAATAGCTAAAGTATAACATATTGCTTAAAACACCAAAAGGAGTTCCCGCCCAGAATGGGTTAAAGTGGGGGTCATGTTTGGAATTGTAACGGCAGAAATCAATAATATATCACTATTCTGATATCAACCTGGGGACCACCACCCTGACTATAGAATCAACCTGGGGACCACCACCCTGACTATAGAATCAACCTGGGGACCACCACCCTGGGGACCACCACCCTGACTTGGAATCAACCTGGGGACCACCACCCTGACTTGGAATCAACCTGGGGACCACCACCCTGACTTGGAATCAACCTGGGGACCACCACCCTGACTTTGGAATCAACCTGGGGACCACCACCCTGACTTTGGAATCAACCTGGGGACCCCCACCCTGACTATAGAATCAACCTGGGGACCCCCTGACTATAGAATCAACTTGGGGACCACCACCCTGACTATAGAATCAACCTGGGGACCACCACCCTGACTATAGAATCAACCTGGGGACCACCACCCTGACTATAGAATCAACCTGGGGACCACCACCCTGACTATATAATCAACCTGGGGACCACCACCCTGACTATAGAATCAACCTGGGGACCACCACCCTGACTATAGAATCAACCTGGGGACCACCACCCTGACTATAGAATCAACCTGGGGACCACCACCCTGGGGACCACCACCCTGACTATAGAATCAACCCAGGGACCACCACCCTGACTATAGAATCAACCTGGGGACCACCACCCTGACTATAGAATCAACCTGGGGACCACCACACCGACTATAGAATCAACCTGGGGACCACCACCCTGACTATAGAATCAACCTGGGGACCACCACCCTGGGGACCACCACCCTGACTATAGAATCAACCTGGGGACCACCACCCTGACTATAGAATCAACCTGGGGACCACCACCCTGACTATAGAATCAACCTGGGGACCCCCACCCTCGGGACCACCACCCTGACTATAGAATCAACCTGGGGACCCCCACCCTCGGGACCACCACCCTGACTATAGAATCAACCTGGGGACCCCCACCCTCGGGACCACCACCCTGACTATAGAATCAACCTGGGGACCCCCACCCTCGGGACCACCACCCTGACTATAGAATCAACCTGGGGACCCCCACCCTCGGGACCACCACCCTGACTATAGAATCAACCTGGGGACCACCACCCTGGGGACCCCCACCCTCGGGACCACCACCCTGACTATAGAATCAACCTGGGGACCCCCACCCTCGGGACCACCACCCTGACTATAGAATCAACCTGGGGACCCCCACCCTCGGGACCACCACCCTGACTATAGAATCAACCTGGGGACCACCACCCTGGGGACCACCACCCTGACTATAGAATCAACCTGGGGACCACCACCCTGGGGACCGCCACCCTCGGGACCACCACCCTGACTATAGAATCAACCTGGGGACCCCCACCCTCGGGACCCCCACCCTGACTATAGAATCAACCTGGGGACCCCCACCCTCGGGACCACCACCCTGACTATAGAATCAACCTGGGGACCCCCACCCTCGGGACCACCACCCTGACTATAGAATCAACCTGGGGACCCCCACCCTCGGGACCACCACCCTGACTATAGAATCAACCTGGGGACCACCACCCTGGGGACCACCACCCTGACTATAGAATCAACCTGGGGACCACCACCCTGGGGACCCCCACCCTCGGGACCACCACCCTGACTATAGAATCAACCTGGGGACCCCCACCCTCGGGACCACCACCCTGACTATAGAATCAACCTGGGGACCACCACCCTCGGGACCACCACCCTGACTATAGAATCAACCTGGGGACCCCCACCCTCGGGACCACCACCCTGACTATAGAATCAACCTGGGGACCCCCACCCTCGGGACCACCACCCTGACTATAGAATCAACCTGGGGACCCCCACCCTGGGGACCACCACCCTGACTATAGAATCAACCTGGGGACCACCACCCTCGGGACCACCACCCTGACTATAGAATCAACCTGGGGACCACCACACCGACTATAGAATCAACCTGGGGACCACCACACCGACTATAGAATCAACCTGGGGACCACCACCCTGACTATAGAATCAACCTGGGGACCACCACACCGACTATAGAATCAACCCGGGGACCACCACCCTGACTATAGAATCAACCTGGGGACCACCACCCTGACTATAGAATCAACCTGGGGACCACCACCCTGACTATAGAATCAACCTGGGGACCACCACCCTGACTATAGAATCAACCTGGGGACCCCCACCCTGACTATAGAATCAACCTGGGGACCACCACCCTGGGAACCACCACCCTGGGGACCACCACCCTGACTATAGAATCAACCTGGGGACCACCACCCTGACTATAGAATCAACCTGGGGACCACCACCCTGACTCTAGAATCAACCTGGGGACCACCACCCTGACTATAGAATCAACCTGGGGACCACCACCCTGACTATAGAATCAACCTGGGGACCCCCACCCTCGGGACCACCACCCTGACTATAGAATCAACCTGGGGACCCCCACCCTCGGGACCACCACCCTGACTATAGAATCAACCTGGGGACCCCCACCCTCGGGACCACCACCCTGACTATAGAATCAACCTGGGGACCCCCACCCTCGGGACCACCACCCTGACTATAGAATCAACCTGGGGACCCCCACCCTCGGGACCACCACCCTGACTATAGAATCAACCTGGGGACCACCACCCTGGGGACCCCCACCCTCGGGACCACCACCCTGACTATAGAATCAACCTGGGGACCCCCACCCTCGGGACCACCACCCTGACTATAGAATCAACCTGGGGACCCCCACCCTCGGGACCACCACCCTGACTATAGAATCAACCTGGGGACCCCCACCCTCGGGACCACCACCCTGACTATAGAATCAACCTGGGGACCCCCACCCTCGGGACCACCACCCTGACTATAGAATCAACCTGGGGACCACCACCCTGGGGACCACCACCCTGACTATAGAATCAACCTGGGGACCACCACCCTGGGGACCCCCACCCTCGGGACCACCACCCTGACTATAGAATCAACCTGGGGACCCCCACCCTCGGGACCACCACCCTGACTATAGAATCAACCTGGGGACCACCACCCTCGGGACCACCACCCTGACTATAGAATCAACCTGGGGACCCCCACCCTCGGGACCACCACCCTGACTATAGAATCAACCTGGGGACCCCCACCCTCGGGACCACCACCCTGACTATAGAATCAACCTGGGGACCCCCACCCTCGGGACCACCACCCTGACTATAGAATCAACCTGGGGACCACCACCCTGGGGACCACCACCCTGACTATAGAATCAACCTGGGGACCACCACCCTGGGGACCACCACCCTCGGGACCACCACCCTGACTATAGAATCAACCTGGGGACCCCCACCCTCGGGACCACCACCCTGACTATAGAATCAACCTGGGGACCCCCACCCTCGGGACCACCACCCTGACTATAGAATCAACCTGGGGACCCCCACCCTCGGGACCACCACCCTGACTATAGAATCAACCTGGGGACCCCCACCCTCGGGACCACCACTCTGACTATAGAATCAACCTGGGGACCACCACCCTGGGGACCACCACCCTGACTATAGAATCAACCTGGGGACCCCCACCCTCGGGACCACCACCCTGACTATAGAATCAACCTGGGGACCCCCACCCTCGGGACCACCACCCTGACTGCTTGCAACCAATCGGTTGTGTTTGTGTTCACCAGTGTCGATTTCGTCGACTACCTTTTTTCCAATGACGAAAACTAAATGGAAACTAAATGAAAACTAAATGAAAACTAAGCCACGACTAAACCAAGACTAAATATATTGACAATTTCGTCCAATAAAAAAACTAGACTAAAATGTTAGGGAGGGACTAGTGGACGAGAGATCCAGTATATGTCATTTTACACGTGGTTGCGCTGCGACACGTTGTGAGCTTGTAGATCTGCTATTTTACACATGGTTGCATGGTCGCACTGCGACACGTTGTGAGCTTGTAGATCTACATGGTCGCACTGCGACACGTTGTGAGCTTGTAGATCTACATGGTCGCACTGCGACACGTTGTGAGCTTGTAGATCTGCTATTTTACACATGGTTGCATGGTCGCACTGCGACACGTTGTGAGCTTGTAGATCTACATGGTCGCACTGCGACACGTTGTGAGCTTGTAGATCTACATGGTCGCACTGCGACACGTTGTGAGCTTGTAGATCTACACGTGGTTGCATGGTCACACTGCGACACGTTGTGAGCTTGTAGATCTGCTATTTTCAGCAAGTGTAAAATTAGGACTTTCGACGGCATCAAGGCCCGCCAAAATACATCTTAGTCGACTAAATCAACTGTAGATTTAGTCGACTAAATCAACTGTAGATTTAGTCGACTAAATCAACTGTAGATTTAGTCGACTAAATCAACTGTAGATTTAGTCGACTAAATCAACTGTAGATTTAGTCGACTAAATCAACTGTAGATTTAGTCGACTAAGATCTCACGATATAACACCAAAACATTCCGGGTGACTAAAAATCACACCCGTGTGAAGTGAGGGGCGCTAATATATTAAAGTCTAACGCATGTTGATGTAATGGTGATGTAATGGTGATGTAAAACAAACGGTGACAACACAAACATTAAACGCCATTAACAATAAAGAGACAATATGACGTAATGAGGCACATTATGACGTAAATGTACCCTTCATTGTCAATGGCGTTTACAAAACCAACATTGAACTAAAGACAAACATTAAACATGTGTATGGGAGGGGCTAGCGCCCCTCAAACTAAATGAAAACTATTCAAGAGACTAAAAAACTAAAAATCTAAATGTTTGTTTGATTGATTGATTGATTTAAATATTTATTAACAGTTTGCAGAATTACAGTACATTTCAAGCACAACTCAATACAAAGGCTGTTAACTGTGAGTGGACGACCCAATTAAGCATTACACTTGTTTACAAGAGGGTCCACCTTGTTCAATTCATCAAAACATTTAGGGACGTACAAATAGACACTTCTATATAGACAAAGAACAGAACAGGAATTCATCATAAAGGAGGTAAAAGAGGAAAAAGAAACATATACAGTGAGGGGAAAAGGGGGGGGGGGGGGGGGGATTCAGATTTTACGGGGGCCAGTTTCGAATTGCAGCCGTCTGTATAGGTGCCCATTGAGAGCGGTTTTGAAGGAGTCAAGGGATTTGCATGTCTTAATGACTGTTGGTAGGGCGTTCCACATTTTGGTGGCATAGTAGCGAAAATAATTTAGTCCCTCGTTTGTGCCAAATGTGTGTGTCGGTCAGTCGGTCGGTCGGTCGGTCGGTCGGTCGGTCAGTCGGTCGGTCGGTCGGTCAGTCGGTCGGTCGGTCGGTCAGTCGAAAACAACGCTGGTGTTTAGCCTACCGTTGAAGTGGCTCTTGGCGCGGAGGTAGCTGACGGACAGCCTGAGCACGGTGAGTTTGTCCAGCTTGGTGATGACGTCCTGGGGGAAGGGCAGCAGCGCGGCCAGCCTCTCCAGCTCTCCGTTCAGCCTCTCACGGTGCCTCTTGGAAGGGTTGGACTTGACCACCACCTGGCTGCTGCTGCTGCCGCCATCGCCGCCGACACCGCTGCCCTCAGCCGGCCGCTGTTTCGCACTGCATAGAGACGGAGACAGGGGATCATTTGAGACAAGCATGTGGGCAGAGATTAAAATAGGGTGCATTTTTGCATCCCAAAATGCAGTTTTGATTGAGGGCCCAGGACGGAGATCTCCGTCCTGGGCCCTCAATCAAAACTGAGTACGGTTCGATTCCCGCTCTGGGCGCTGTGGGTGCTGGCGGCGTGTTTCCTCCTCCGCGTCATCAGTGCCCATACCCGAGGCGGGGTTGGCGAAAGGGCCTTTCTGCATGGAGTTTGCATGTTCTCCCCGTGTCCCCTAGGGTAGGTACCTTCACAAAAAACATGCAGTAATCCTGGTCTCTAAACTGCCTCCCCCTGGCCAGCCGGGGCGCCTGATGGAGGGGAAAGGAACTGGTCTCTATACTGCCTCCCCTGGCCAGCCGGGGCGCCTGATGGAGGGGAAAGGAACTGGTTGGAATAACGTGTTCCTTCCACACGCTACGTCCAACCAGGGAAACTCCCCCCTGTCAGGTGTAAAGGAGCAACTTGGACACTCAGGCATGAAGGAAGCATGAGTTCAAGTCCGTTGCTCTCCCCAGGTTGGCGGAGGGTGTGTAGAGCCCAGGATCACATTAGATAATTCACACAGGGGTGAAAAATGGGTTACAAAACTGCGTACTTAGTACGGTCTGATGCCCAGGACGGATATTGCTTCAAACGACAGAGATTAATGATATCAAAACCGGTCGCATCGCTCCACAGCCTAGGAGCACTTGTTGCGCAATCCTCGATGTTGCGCAACAGTGAGACGTCATCGAAAATGTTCCCCCCCTGTTTAGCCGACAACGAAAATGACAACGTTAATAACTCGCGATCTAAATCATTCAGTCGAATTCTAAGAAAAGATCCTGTGTTAGACGGCCCCCCGCGATCCAGTCGCTAGTCGCGATCACGTTTAGAGTGTTTTGGCTACATCTAGCTGCTACAGCCACATCCGGGACAACATCCGGTCCGTCGGTAAAAGTGCTCCGTGTTTATAAATCGCTGGGCACGTTTTATTAATGGATTAAATAACCCCGGGCAATAAATGTGTTAAGGGACGCACTACAACAACGACCTCTGCATCCACGGGATGCACTACTGTAGTACTGTACTGTTTTTTATTCTAGTTTATTTTAGCTAGCTTTAGTTATAATAATAATTTCTTCTTCTGTTTTCTACATGAATATAACCACATTATAACCATATAAAATGAAATGGGAGTTGCATGCTGAAATTTGTAAAAATGGCAAACTATGACTCCTAACGTGGTTGAAGTGGGACTCATAAAATGTCCCTGGGACTCATTTCTAAAAGACCATCCCTGCATCCTGGGACTCATTACATTGAAACCTATGGAGCCATTTACATCACTGGTGGCATATATGAGGTCAAGCATTTTTGGTTCTCAAAGTGGGGTCTGGAGAGTGGGGACCCCCTAGGGCAGTGGTTCCCAAACGTATTCATGTCAAGGACCCCCAATTTGACGCTAATTAGCCTGCAGACCCCCCATTAGAAAATATATGCCAAGGACCCCCATGAGAGAAGATTTGTACGGCTCTAGCAGTGATTCTCAACCCGTTTAATTTCAAGGACCCCCAGTTTGACATGCATTAGTTTACCCCCCATTAGTGGACCCCCCATTTAATGGCATTTCTATCTCTGGGAGCCTTGGGGGTCCCCGGACCGCACTTTGGGAACCACTGCCCTAGCTAGGGGTCCTTCTTGGGGCAGGGTTCCAGGGGGTCCCTACTAGTCATTGTAACCACTTTATCCATGTGTACGTTAATTGGAAGGAGGAGGAATATAATTGGAAAAAAGCATGTCATATGAGTTCAAGCATTTGGTTCTCAAAGCGCGGTCTGGGGACCCCCTAGGGGTCCTTCTTGTAAATTAAGTCATGCCGATGTTTAACAATAATGTAAATCGGCGTAAGGTGAATTATACGCTCTCAAGAGTTAAATATCTAATAATAAGGGACCCCTTCCCCCAAGGACTACTGGTGGTCCCCGGACCACTGGTTGAGACCCAGTGATAGGGTAATCTAAGGTGAACTGTTGGCCGTAAATGACACATTTAGTAACGGCTAGTCGGAGCAACAAATGACCGGAAATAAGGAACTTTAGAGGCTGTCCGGTGGAAATGAAAAGGGGGGGAAAGAAGGAGAGAAAAAAATGACGTGTCGAAGTTAGCCTAAAAATGCCTAAAAGTTACTGTATGCTCCCTGTATTAACACGACGGGTGTCGCTTGTCGAAAAAGTATATAATAAACGTCGAGCTTCAAGCCCAGGGGGCGTCGCGTCCGCAACGCGCCCTGGGCTTGTAGATCGGCTGTGTTTTCTTTATGTGTTTTTTATTTTTGACCAACAAGTCCCTTTTCTTCCCCCTTTCTTTAAAAAAACCCCCCCAAAGTCCTTGTTTTTCTTTTTCCTCTTACCTTTTCTGGGGCTTTTTTCTCTTGCGCCCCGCATACGTGGCGTTGTTGTTCATGCTTTATTATTACGCACTTAATTATAACAACAACACCGTTATGGTGGTTTTAATCGTGTTTATAATCCTTTGGCTTTTGTTTTTTGGTTTGTCTTTAGGGTTTTCTCTTCGTCGGGGTTTAAAAAAAACAAAAGTCCCACCATCCACTCTGTGTGTGTTTCTCTGCCTGCTGTAGGAGGAGGAGGGAGGAGGAGGGTTAGCTTTAGCCGTTAGCTTAGCATTAGCCGCGTTAGCTTAGCATTAGCCGCGTTAGCTTAGCTTCTCTTCTGGTTGTTTTGTTTGTTTGCTACATTTAATACTTTACGGCTGTTCAATAAACCGAGGGGAGGAGGAGGAGGAGGGGGTCCGCGGCCGGCCGGAGGAGGAGGACGGGGTCCGCGAACTTCAGTACAAGTTAAAATGTTTTCCCCGTTACAAGAGTTTCAAATGAACCGTTAAAAGTTATTGGTCGACGGTTTAAAAAAAAAAAAAAAACTTGTTTCTTTTTTTTTCTTTTTTCTTCTTCTTCTTTGGCCCCGTTTTTACTTCACAGAGACCAGAGCTAAGCCCCGCCCACCGCGCTACGACAAGGGCGTTTCTCACTGCGTTGGACTCAGAGAAGAGCAGATCTCCAAGCTGTGAACGCGTCGCCCCGCGACGCGTTCACAGCTTGGCGATCTGCTCCCCCCCAACGTCAGTTTTAACTATAAATAAGCCTTTCAGTTACGAGTTGTTTTATTATAAATCTATTATGTTCTATGTTATTGTGAATGTATTATGGATGCACTATTACTATTTACTATTACTATGAATGCACTATTACTATTACTATGAATGCACTATTACTATGAATGCACTGTTATTATTACTATGAATGCACTATTACTATTACTATGAATGCACTATTACTATTACTACTAGGGCGGATGTGGCTCAGGAGGTAGAGCAGGTCGTCCAATGATCCCTGGGTCGGCGGTTCGAATCCCGGCTCC
The DNA here is from genome assembly GCF_951216825.1 of Electrona antarctica. Taxonomy (NCBI): domain Eukaryota; kingdom Metazoa; phylum Chordata; class Actinopteri; order Myctophiformes; family Myctophidae; genus Electrona; species Electrona antarctica. The sequence goes on along the minus strand of NC_136811.1, from coordinate 59,567,618 downwards.
TCCTGTCCACATGTCAAAGTGTCCTTGGGCAAGACACTGAACCCTACACTGCCTCCAATGAGTCGGTCGGTGTGAGCTCGCCACCATTGGTGTGTGAATGTGGGAAGTGAGGACGCTGGCGTCGACTGTTCGCCGCTTCACCTCCCAATGTATGAATGAATGAACCATTGTAAAGCGCTTTGAGCACTTGGAAAAGCACTATAAAAAATGCAATTCAATTCATGAATGCACTATTACTATGAATGCACTATTACTATGAATGCACTATTACTATGAATGCACTATTACTATTACTATGAATGCACTATTACTATGAATGCACTGTTATTATTACTATGAATGCACTATTACTATTACTATGAATGCACTATTACTATGAATGCACTATTACTATGAATGCACTATTACTATTACTATGAATGCACTATTACTATGAATGCACTGTTATTATTACTATGAATGCACTATTACTATGAATGCACTGTTATTACTATGAATGCACTATTATCATTACTATGAATGCACTAATACTAGTACTATGTATGCACTATTACTACACTGGACACTGTTATTATTGCTATGAATGTACTATTACTATGAATGCACTATTACTATGAATGCACTATTACTATTACTATGAATGCACTATTACTATGAATGCACTATTACTATTACTATGAAGGCACTATTACTATGAATGCAATGTTATTATTACTATGAATGCACTATTACTATTACTATGAATGCACTATTACTATTACTATGAATGCACTATTACTATGAATGCACTGTTATTACTATGAATGCACTATTATCATTACTATGAATGCACTATTACTATTACTATGAATGCACTATTACTATTACTATGAATGCACTATTACTATTACTATGAATGCACTATTACTATTACTATGAATGCACTATTACTACACTGGACACTGTTATTATTGCTATGAATGTACTATTACTATGAATGCACTATTACTATGAATGCACTATTACTATTACTATGAATGCACTATTACTATGAATGCACTATTACTATTACTATGAATGCACTATTACTATGAATGCACTATTACTATTACTATGAATGCACTATTACTATGAATGCACTATTACTATTACTATGAATGCACTATTACTATGAATGCACTATTACTATTACTATGAATGCACTATTACTATGAATGCACTATTACTATTACTATGAATGCACTATTACTATGAATGCACTATTACTATTACTATGAATGCACTATTACTATTACTATGAATGCACTATTACTATGACTGCACTGTTATTATTACTATGAAAGCACTATTACTATTACTATGAATGCACTATTAATATTACTATGAATGCACTATTACTATGAATGCACTATTACTATGAATGCACTATTACTATTACTATGAATGCACTATTGCTATTATTATGAATGCATATTACTATTAATATGAATGCACTATTACTATGAATGCACTATTACTATTACTATGAATGCACTATTACTATGAATGCACTATTACTATGAAAGCACTATTACTATTACTATGAATGCACTATTACTATGAAAGCACTATTACTATTACTATGAATGCACTATTACTATTACTATGAATGCACTATTACTATTACTATGAATGCACTATTACTATGAATGCACTATTACTATGAATGCACTATTACTATGAATGCACTATTACTATTACTATGAATGCACTATTACTATGAATGCACTATTACTATGAATGCACTATTACTATGAAAGCACTATTACTATGAATGCACTATTACTATGAAAGCACTATTACTATTACTATGAATGCACTATTACTATTACTATGAATGCACTATTACTATTACTATGAATGCACTATTACTATTACTATGAATGCACTATTACTATGAATGCACTATTAATATTACTATGAATGCACTATTACTATGAATGCACTATTACTATTACTATGAATGCACTATTAATATTACTATTACTATGAATGCACTATTACTATGAATGCACTATTACTATGAATGCACTATTACTATTACTATGAATGCACTATTACTATGAATGCACTGTTATTATTACTATGAATGCACTATTACTATTACTATGAATGCACTATTACTTTGAATGCACTATTACTATTACTATGAATGCACTATTACTATGAAAGCACTATTACTAGTACTATGAATGCACTATTACTATTACTATGAATGCACTATTACTATTACTATGAATGCACTATTACTATGAATTTACAACATTTACTGGACATTTGACCGGAATACTCTTACCGTGGTCAATGGCACATCTTGAGACGTGTGGGGACAAAATCTGTTTATATAACGGGCTATAGCGCCCCTTTAAAATTACCACTCAGCTTGCATGCTGAAAATAGCCGATCTGCGTCGACGCGTTGTGAGCTTGTAGATCTGCTATTTTCAGCAAGTGTAAAAACAGTCATTACGACGGCATCAAGGCCCGCCGAAATACATTTTGTTTGACCAAATCAACTGTAGATGTAGTCGACTAAAGTCTGACTAAAACTAAATGAAAACTATTCAAGAGACTATGACTAAAACTAAATGAAAACTATTCAAGAGACTATGACTAAAACTAAAATCTAAATGTGCTGCCAAAAACAACACTGGTACCATGGAGAGGTACCATGGAGAGGTACCATGGAGAGGTACCATGGAGAGGTACCATGGAGAGGTACCTCCAGGTACCATGGAGAGGTACCATGGAGGCACCATGGAGAGGTACCATGGAGAGGTACCATGGAGAGGTACCTCCAGGTACCATGGAGAGGTACCATGGAGAGGTACCATGGAGGTACCATGGAGAGGCCATGGAGAGGTACCATGGAGAGGTACCATGGGGAGGTACCATAGAGAGGCCATGGAGAGGTACCATGGGGAGGTACCATGGAGAGGAGTTACCATGGAGAGGTACCATGGAGAGGAGGTACCATGGAGAGGTACCATGGGAAGGTACCATGGAGAGGTACCATGGAGAGGTACCATGGAGAGGTACCATGGAGAGGCCATGGAGAGGTACCATGGAGAGGTACCATGGGGAGGAGGTACCATGGAGAGGTGGTACCATGGAGAGGTACCTTGTAGAGGTACCATGGAGAGGAGGTACCATGGAGAGGTACCATGGAGAGGAGGTACCATGGAGAGGTACCATGGGGAGGTACCATTGGGAGGTACCATGGAGAGGTACCATGGAGAGGAGGTACCATGGAGAGGAGGTACCATGGAGAGGTACCATGGAGAGGTACCATGGAGAGGTACCATGGAGAGGAGGTACCATGGAGAGGTACCATGGAGAGGTACCTCCAGGTACCATGGAGAGGTACCATGGAGAGGAGGTACCATGGAGAGGTACCTCCAGGTACCATGGAGAGGTACCATGGAGGCACCATGGAGAGGTACCATGGATAGGTACCATGGAGAGGTACCATGGAGAGGTACCATGGAGAGGAGGTACCATGGAGAGGAGGTACCATGGAGAGGAGGTACCATGGAGAGGTACCATGGATAGGTACCATGGAGAGGAGGTACCATGGAGAGGTGGTACCATGGAGAGGTACCTTGTAGAGGTACCATGGAGAGGAGGTACCATGGAGAGGTACCATGGAGAGGAGGTACCATGGAGAGGTACCATGGGGAGGTACCATGGAGAGGTACCATGGAGAGGAGGTACCATGGAGAGGAGGTACCATGGAGAGGTACCATGGAGAGGAGGTACCATGGAGAGGTACCATGGAGAGGTACCATGGAGAGGAGGTACCATGGAGAGGTACCATGGAGGTACCATGGAGAGGTACCATGGAGAGGAGGTACCATGTAGAGGAGGTACCATGGAGAGGTACCATGGAGGGGTACCATGGAGAGGTACCATGGAGAGGTACCATGGAGAGGTACCATGGAGAGGAGGTACCATGGAGAGGTACCATGGAGAGGTACATGGAGAGGTACCATGGAGAGGTACCATGGAGAGGTACCATGGAGAGAAAAATCCTTACCTGTTTGACTGATTGAACTTAAAGTATAAGTTAGTTACTCGTTATATTAAGAACATTTTAGGCATTTTTTAGGCATTATCAGACGATCTTAATCCAGAGCGACTTACATTAAGCAAGAACAAAAAGCATGGCAATACATCACATATACAAAGTAGTTATCATGAAACATGCGTAAGCTAAGAACGTAACAGTGGAACATCTATAATGAAACTATGCATGTATACCTTATAGTGCTATATGTCTACATAAAATGCTATAAATTGGGCCTAAATGTACTTAGTTATACTTTCCACAGGTTGTGTGTTAACTGCAGGCTCAGGAACAGAAGTGAATCGACTGCTGTGCTTTCAGCGCCATCTAGTGACCATTGCATTTTCTCCCTTTATTAAACAAACCATTAAAGGACAGTTTCTCTGTGATTTTACTTCGTTTTTGTTCTTTTCTTTTTAAACACAGTTCTATTTGTAAAGCCTGGCTTTTATTATTATTATTATTAGTAGTAGTAGTAGTAGTAGTAGTAGTAGTAGTAGTAGTAGTAGTAGTAGTAGTATTATCATTAGTAGTAGTAGTAGTAGTAGTAGTAGTATTATCATTAGTAGTAGTAGTAGTAGTAGTAGTAGTATTATTATTCATGCTTTTGCAATTCTAGTTTTCATTCATGCTTTTTCAATTCTAGTTTTAATTATGTTGTTAGTTTAACTATAATTCCAAGTTGGAATTAATTATTTCAACTATAATAGAGGGTATGTGCATGCTTCAAAGTGAATGGCACATCGAGTAGCAAAGCAACAGGCAAAGTGAGTTTAAACATAGTTTAATGTTGTTTAATGCAATCAGATCTGTGTGGATGTATGAGCTGGGCCGGATTAACATCTCTGAGGGCCCCTGGGCACTGAAGCTCGAAGGGCCCCCCTTCACGCGCGCGCAACATTTTTGCTGTTTTGGAGCAGTTTTGGGGCAGTTTTATGGCGTTATATTGGCCTATTTCCGGTCGCCTACCCCCCCCCCCCAGAGTGACAGCCAATTTAGCGCATTGTTTCTGGTTTACACACAATTGCACTTTTCAGCTGCCCTTCTCACCAACAATAAAACACTAATCTTTTTAGACACCATTTATTTCATTCAGATTTTTTTTTGAGGGGCCCCTGGTGCCCAAGGGCCCCTGGGCACATGCCCAAATTGCCCATATGGTAGATCCGGCCATGTGTCAAGGCCAGAAAGTATTTTTTTTGCCACTCAGTAGGCATTCCTGCATAACTTCCGGGTTTGATGATGATGTCATGCGCATATAACCCTCTATTGATTGATTGAAATATTTATTAACAGAATTGCAGAATTACAGTACATTTCAAGCACAAACTCAATACAAAGACTGTTAACGGTCAGTGGACGACCCAATTAAGCATTACACTTGTTTACAAGAGGCTCCACCTTGTTCAATTCATCAAAACATTTAGAGATGTACAAATAGACACTTCTCTATAGTCAAAGAACAGAACAGAACAGAACAGAACAGAACAGAACAGATTCCAAGTTCAAACCCCGCCTCCCCCCAGAGTCAGTGTCGAAGCAAATCTTAACGGAAGGCTTTCAGTCCCTGCGACGCTGTAGCAACGATGCAACAACCAACAATGGTAGCCATTGTTCTCCCAAACCTGCCCAAACCTGCCCTTGATGATGATGTCATCGGTGGTTCCCTCCACTGTGTGCATGCTGAGGTTCAAGCAGTGTTGTTTTCGTCGACTAAAACCAAGATGAAAAATGTTCACCTTTTTTTCCACTGACGAAAACTAAATGGAAACTAAATGAAAACTAAGCTATGGTGACTAAAACTAAGACTTGAATGTGTTGACAATTTCGTCAACAAATGAAAACTAGATTAAAATGTTAGGAAGGGACTAGTGGACAAGAGATCCAGTATAAGTCATTTTACACTTGGTTGCATGCTGAAAATAGCCGATCTACAAGCTCACAATGCGTTGCATTGTGAGATTGTAGATCGGCTATTTTCAGCAAGTGTAAAATCAGTCATTACGACGGCATCAAGGCCCGCCAGAACACATTGTGTTTGACTACATCACTAACACTAAAACATTGTGTTTGACTACATCACTAACACTAAAACATTTTGTTTGACTACATCACTAACACTAAAACATTGTGTTTGACTACATCACTAACACTAAAACATTGTGTTTGACTACATCACTAACACTAAAACATTTTTTTGACTACATCACTAACACTAAAACATTGTGTTTGACTACATCACTAACACTAAAACATTGTGTTTGACTACATCACTAACACTAAAACATTTTGTTTGACTACATCACTAACACTAAAACATTTTGTTTGACTACATCACTAACACTAAAACATTGTGTTTGACTACATCACTAACACTAAAACATTTTGTTTGACTACATCACTAACACTAAAACATTTTTGTTTGACTACATCACTAACACTAAAACATTGTGTTTGACTACATCACTAACACTAAAACATTTTTTTGACTACATCACTAACACTAAAACATTGTGTTTGACTACATCACTAACACTAAAACATTTTGTTTGACTACATCACTAACACTAAAACATTGTTTGACTACATCACTAACACTAAAACATTTTGTTTGACTACATCACTAACACTAAAACATTGTGTTTGACTACATCACTAACACTAAAACATTTTGTTTGACTACATCACTAACACTAAAACATTGTGTTTGACTACATCACTAACACTAAAACATTTTGTTTGACTACATCACTAACACTAAAACATTGTGTTTGACTACATCACTAACACTAAAACATTGTGTTTGACTACATCACTAACACTAAAACATTGTTTGACTACATCACTAACACTAAAACATTGTTTGACTACATCACTAACACTAAAACATTGTGTTTGACTACATCACTAACACATTGTGTTTGACTACATCACTAACACTAAAACATTTTGTTTGACTACATCACTAACACTAAAACATTGTGTTTGACTACATCACTAACACATTGTGTTTGACTACATCACTAACACATTGTGTTTGACTACATCACTAACACTAAAACATTGTTTGACTACATCACTAACACTAAAACATTGTGTTTGACTACATCACTAACACATTGTGTTTGACTACATCACTAACACTAAAACATTTTGTTTGACTACATCACTAACACTAAAACATTGTGTTTGACTACATCACTAACACTAAAACATTGTGTTTGACTACATCACTAACACTAAAACATTGTGTTTGACTACATCACTAACACTAAAACATTGTGTTTGACTACATCACTAACACTAAAACATTTTGTTTGACTACATCACTAACACTAAAACATTGTGTTTGACTACATCACTAACACTAAAACATTGTGTTTGACTACATCACTAACACTAAAACATTTTGTTTGACTACATCACTAACACTAAAACATTGTGTTTGACTACATCACTAACACTAAAACATTGTGTTTGACTACATCACTAACACATTGTGTTTGACTACATCACTAACACTAAAACATTGTGTTTGACTACATCACTAACACTAAAACATTGTGTTTGACTACATCACTAACACTAAAACATTGTGTTTGACTACATCACTAACACTAAAACATTGTGTTTGACTACATCACTAACACTAAAACATTGTGTTTGACTACATCACTAACACTAAAACATTGTGTTTGACTACATCACTAACACTAAAACATTTTGTTTGACTACATCACTAACACTAAAACATTGTGTTTGACTACATCACTAACACTAAAACATTTTGTTTGACTACATCACTAACACTAAAACATTGTGTTTGACTACATCACTAACACTAAAACATTGTGTTTGACTACATCACTAACACTAAAACATTTTGTTTGACTACATCACTAACACTAAAACATTGTGTTTGACTACATCACTAACACTAAAACATTGTGTTTGACTACATCACTAACACTAAAACATTGTGTTTGACTACATCACTAACACATTGTGTTTGACTACATCACTAACACTAAAACATTGTGTTTGACTACATCACTAACACTAAAACATTGTGTTTGACTACATCACTAACACTAAAACATTGTGTTTGACTACATCACTAACACTAAAACATTGTGTTTGACTACATCACTAACACTAAAACATTGTGTTTGACTACATCACTAACACTAAAACATTGTGTTTGACTACATCACTAACACTAAAACATTTTGTTTGACTACATCACTAACACTAAAACATTGTGTTTGACTACATCACTAACACATTGTGTTTGACTACATCACTAACACTAAAACATTGTGTTTGACTACATCACTAACACTAAAACATTGTGTTTGACTACATCACTAACACTAAAACATTGTGTTTGACTACATCACTAACACTAAAACATTGTGTTTGACTACATCACTAACACTAAAACATTGTGTTTGACTACATCACTAACACTAAAACATTTTGTTTGACTACATCACTAACACTAAAACATTCCAGGTGACTAAAATGTGACTAAAACGGAATGAAAACTATCCCAGAGACTAAAACTAAAACTAAAATCAAAAAACAACACTGATGCTGAGGTTCAAGTGGTTAAAAAAAGGTTTGCAGTAATGAAGTACATTTACTCGAGTACTCTACTTATTTGTATTGTATTATAGTACTCTACTTATTTGTATTGTATTATAGTACTCTACTTATTTATATTGTATTATAGTACTCTACTTATTTGTATTGTATTATAGTACTCTACTTATTTGTATTGTATTATAGTACTCTACTTATTTGTATTGTATTATAGTACTCTACTTATTTGTATTGTATTATAGTACTCTACTTATTTGTATTGTATTATAGTACTCTACTTATTTGTATTGTATTATAGTACTCTACTTATTTGTATTGTATTATAGTACTCTACTTATTTGTATTGTATTATAGTACTCTACTTATTTGTATTGTATTATAGTACTCTACTTATTTGTATTGTATTATAGTACTCTACTTATTTGTATTGTATTATAGTACTCGACTTATTTGTATTGTATTATAGTACTCTACTTATTTGTATTGTATTATAGTACTCGACTTATTTGTATTGTATTATAGTACTCGACTTATTTGTATTGTATTATAGTACTCT
>NC_136811.1:59538374-59553374 GCF_951216825.1 Electrona antarctica | reverse complement strand
ATGACCTGGGAACCTGGGGGCTGATGTCACGTGATGTCATGGTCACCTGGGGGCTGATGTCACGATGACCTGGGCACCTGGGGGCTGATGTCACGTGATGTCACGGTCACCTGGGGGCTGATGTCACGTGATGTCACGGTCACCTGGGGGCTGATGTCACGTGATGTCATGGTCACCTGGGGGCTGATGTCACGATGACCTGGGCACCTGGGGGCTGATGTCACGATGACCTGGGCACCTGGGGGCTGATGTCACGATGACCTGGGCACCTGGGGGCTGATGTCACGATGACCTGGGCACCTGGGGGCTGATGTCACGGTCACCTGGGGGCTGATGTCACGATGACCTGGGCACCTGGGGGCTGATGTCACGGTCACCTGGGGGCTGATGTCACGATGACCTGGGCACCTGGGGGCTGATGTCACGATGACCTGGGCACCTGGGGGCTGATGTCACGTGATGTCACGGTCACCTGGGGGCTGATGTCACGATGACCTGGGCACCTGGGGGCTGATGTCACGTGATGTCACGGTCACCTGGGGGCTGATGTCACGTGATGTCACGGTCACCTGGGGGCTGATGTCACGTGATGTCATGGTCACCTGGGGGCTGATGTCACGATGACCTGGGCACCTGGGGGCTGATGTCACGTGATGTCACGGTTAACTTGCTGCCAGTGAAACACTGAAGCCAGACTGAGTGTGTCTTCTGCATTGTTGAGAACCAGAAGGTAGGGCTTACTTACACTAGAACCAGAAGGCAGGGCTTACTTACACTAGAACCAGAAGGTAGGGCTTACTTACACTAGAACCAGAAGGTAGGGCTTACTTACACTAACCGCAAACATTGACCAATAAATCACAATGACCTGGGCACCATATATGGGGGCTGATGTCACGTGATGTCATGGTCACCTGGGGGCTGATGTCACGATGACCTGGGCACCTGGGGGCTGATGTCACGATGACCTGGGCACCTGGGGGCTGATGTCACGGTCACCTGGGGGCTGATGTCACGATGACCTGGGCACCTGGGGGCTGATGTCACGGTCACCTGGGGGCTGATGTCACGATGACCTGGGCACCTGGGGGCTGATGTCACGTGATGTCACGGTCACCTGGGGGCTGCTGTCACGATGACCTGGGCACCTGGGGGCTGATGTCACGATGACCTGGGCACCTGGGGGCTGATGTCACGATGACCTGGGCACCTGGGGGCTGATGTCACGTGATGTCACGGTCACCTGGGGGCTGATGTCACGATGACCTGGGCACCTGGGGGCTGATGTCACGATGACCTGGGAACCTGGGGGCTGATGTCACGTGATGTCATGGTCACCTGGGGGCTGATGTCACGATGACCTGGGCACCTGGGGGCTGATGTCACGTGATGTCACGGTCACCTGGGGGCTGATGTCACGTGATGTCACGGTCACCTGGGGGCTGATGTCACGTGATGTCATGGTCACCTGGGGGCTGATGTCACGATGACCTGGGCACCTGGGGGCTGATGTCACGATGACCTGGGCACCTGGGGGCTGATGTCACGATGACCTGGGCACCTGGGGGCTGATGTCACGGTCACCTGGGGGCTGATGTCACGATGACCTGGGCACCTGGGGGCTGATGTCACGATGACCTGGGCACCTGGGGGCTGATGTCACGTGATGTCACGGTCACCTGGGGGCTGATGTCACGATGACCTGGGCACCTGGGGGCTGATGTCACGTGATGTCACGGTCACCTGGGGGCTGATGTCACGTGATGTCACGGTCACCTGGGGGCTGATGTCACGTGATGTCATGGTCACCTGGGGGCTGATGTCACGATGACCTGGGCACCTGGGGGCTGATGTCACGTGATGTCACGGTCACCTGGGGCCTTGCCTGGGGCGAGCGACAGGGATTTGAGTCAGGTGATGTAACAGAGCGACAGGGATTTGAGTCAGGTGATGTAACAGAGTGACAGGGATTTGAGTCAGGTGATGTAACAGAGCGACAGGGATTTGAGTCAGGTGATGTAACAGAGTGACAGGGATTTGAGTCAGGTGATGTAACAGAGTGACAGGGATTTGAGTCAGGTGATGTAACAGAGTGACAGGGATTTGAGTCAGGTGATGTAACAGAGTGACAGGGATTTGAGTCAGGTGATGTAACAGAGCGACAGGGATTTGAGTCAGGTGATGTAACAGAGTGACAGGGATTTGAGTCAGGTGATGTAACAGAGTGACAGGGATTTGAGTCAGGTGATGTAACAGAGTGACAGGGATTTGAGTCAGGTGATGTAACAGAGTGACAGGGATTTGAGTCAGGTGATGTAACAGAGCGACAGGGATTTGAGTCAGGTGATGTAACAGAGTGACAGGGATTGTGGGTTAGGTGTCAAAAAGGTTTCATAGTTAACTGCGACCTCCGGTTGCAATTACAACTAATATTATATTGTATGGTGTATCATAGGCTCCTGGTTTATTAAAAACTATTTTCATTTAGCCTTTTCCCTTCAGGGGTCGCCACAGCCAATCATCTGCCTCCATCTCACCCTGTCCTCTGTCTCCACAGCAAAACATCTGCCTCCATCTCACCCAGTCCTCTGCCTCCACAGCCAATCACCTGCCTCCATCTCACCCTGTCCTCTGTCTCCACAGCCAATCATCTGCCTCCATCTCACCCTGTGCTCTGCCTCCACAGCCAATCATCTGCCTCCATCTCACCCTGTCCTCTGCCTCCACAGCCAATCATCTGCCTCCATCTCACCCTGTCCTCTGTCTCCACAGCCAATCATCTGCCTCCATCTCACCCTGTCCTCATGTCTCCACAGCCAATCAACTGCCTCCATCTCACCCTGTCCTCATGTCTCCACAGCCAATCACCTGCCTCCATCTCACCCTGTCCTCTGTCGCCACAGCCAATCACCTGCCTCCATCTCACCCTGTCCTCTGTCGCCACAGCCAATCACCTGCCTCCATCTCACCCTGTCCTCTGTCTCCACAGCCAATCATTTGCCTCCATCTCACCCTGTCCTGTCTCCACAGCCAATCACCTGCCTCCATCTCACCATGTCCTCTGTCTCCACAGCCAATCATTTGCCTCCATCTCACCCTGTCCTGTCTCCACAGCCAATCACCTGCCTCCATCTCACCCTGTCCTCATGTCTCCACAGCCAATCACCTGCCTCCATCTCACCCTGTCCTCTGTCTCCACAGCCAATCATCTGCCTCCATCTCACCCTGTCCTCTGTCTCCACAGCCAATCATCTGCCTCCATCTCACCCTGTCCTCTGTCTCCACAGCCAATCACCTGCCTCCATCTCACCCTGTCCTCTGTCTCCACAGCCAATCACCTGCCTCCATCTCCGTAACCTGAGGTATTCTCAGATAGTATAGTTAGTCCCTAAATTCTTAATTGTTCTTAGTTAAAATAATGGTAATGCACTCTCATATGAGGCGATGTGACATCATACTGTGTCACGCTATGTCATCGGTTTCCGAGGTTACAACTTACATGGCGTGACATCATCATCAACATCATCATCATCCTCCACATGTTATTGTGTCATCAGTATCGCCCATATATGGGTATGCTGATATGCTGAAATAGGCGTAAGTAAAGTATAGAGGGTATGCGCATGCTTAAAGTGAATGGCACATCGAGTGGCAAAGCAACAGGCAAAGTGAGTTTAACATTGTTTAACATTGTTTAATGCAATCAGATCTGTGTGGATGTACGGGGCTGTCAAGGCCAGAAAGTAGTTTTTTGCCACTCAGTAGGCGTTCCTGCATAACTTCCTGGTTTGATGATGATGTCACGCACATACCCTCTATATTTGGTCAAGCATGACATCATCAACAATGCCTGGTTGGTATATAATGCGTGTATCGGTCACTGCATTGACATTGAACTGACATTGACTTTGACCCGTCTCTGGCTGGCATGCCACACGGAGTTAAGAACTGCTGTGGAGGAGGAGGTCGGAGGTCGGGTGGGACGGCGGAAGAGGACAGAAGCTTTTGTGGGATGACAAAAGAGGACAGAAACCTCTACAGACGTCTGGAGGACACGCTCGCAGCGGAGGAGGAGGAGAACAACAAGAGGGACGTGATCAGACGGCTGATCGCGTCTTCAGGCGTGTTAGACAACAACGGCCAAGAGGACGAGGAGGAGGAGGAGGATGAGGAGGATGAGGAGGAGATGGCGGAGAGGCAGAAGATCGTTAATAAAACCAAGGCTCAGCAGTTTGCTCAAACGCCGCTCGTCCGGAGGCTACACAGCGCCTACCTGCTGACGGAGGTGATGAAGGGGCGCGAGGCGCAGGCCGAGCTGAAGCGAAGGATACAGAACAGGAGCAAACGAGACCAGCAGCTGCAAGACCAGCAGAGGAAACGTGAGGCGGTCTCGCACAAGGAGAAGATGCAGCTGTGGCGAGAGAAGCAGCAGGACAAGTATCGGCAGAACCAGGTGGTCCGGGACGTGGTCTTCGACAAGCTGACGGTCACCCAGCGCGAGCTGGAGCGGAGGAGACGCGCCAAGGACGAGGAGACGTTCAGGAAGGACATGGCCGAGGTGGGCGTCCAGAAGGCCGCCATGATGCAGTCGGTGGAGAAGCACAAGGAACTGAGGCGGGAGGCGCAGCGACGCGGCGGCACCACTTTCTCCGACTACGACCTGTTCACTCAGATGGCCGAGAAACGCGCCCGGGACTGGAAGCAGAAGAAGGAGCAACTGGATTACGCCGCCAGGCAGAGAGAACAGGAGCTCGAGCAGGAGAAACAGTTCCAGGAGTACGCGGACTACGTGATCAGACAAGCGGCGGAGGACAAGCGGAATCTCTTTGCACTGAACAGAGCCAGGAGGGAAGGAATCAGTGGTGGCGCTGGAGCCGTTTATGATGAATATAGACGGAGATCATAGCTATCGATCAAAGATGTTAACGGTTGTTGTGTTGGCCTCAAAGGGCCGCCATCACCCACTCACAGACGCCTCAGTAACCGGAAGACCCAACTAACCCTGGAGAACTCGAACACAATTGACATGGATTTACAAGTCCCACACCAACGAACCAGAAACAGAAGATATGCTGATACGATATTCGACAAGGTGATGCTTCACCAGATTATGGGGGCTGTTGACGCACCGCAGCCTCCAAAGGAACCCATGGATTTTTTTTCCCAATCCAATTTGTTTTTGAGGCCCGGCTTTTATTATTATATTGTTATTATTATCACCTGCTCCCGTTATCGTCAACCTGCAGCCTCCATCCAGAAGCCCCACAGAATCCACCCAACCTGGACTCTGGGCTTTTTATACCGCGGTGCACTTTGAGGGTGTTCCTTCATCCATGTGTGTATGTATCAACGTTCCTTCATCAATATAACATCAGACATTCATAGAAAACCCACACCATTATTAGAGCTTTACTTTTGTTTTGTTTTTCCTTTTATTGCGGAGGCAACATGAATACATTGAGCATATATATTCTTTCATATTTTTAGATTATAGCAGAAATATTTGTGTATACTTCATTTGTTTATTTTTGTTTGTTGTTCTGCAACCTTTTACAGTATAGCTTGGATTGTTGCCAGATATAGACAACCACACGAGTGATACACATCAAGTCACCAAGTGCTTTTCACCACAGTGAGGAATTTATTTCACCATGCGGATAAGTAGGATATCCCTGTGTGAGAATGAGCGTCTCAGCGGATGGAATGCAGAGCAGACTGTACAGAGGCCTTGTGTAGGCCCAAGGTGTCTGCAGACTGTACAGAGGCCTTGTGTAGGCCCAAGGTGTCTGCAGACTGTACAGAAGCCTTGCGTAGGCCCAAGGTGTCTGCAGACTGTACAGAGGCCTTGTGTAGGCCCAAGGTGTCTGCAGACTGTACAGAGGCCTTGGGTAGGCCCAAGGTGTCTGCAGACTGTACAGAGGCCTTGCGTAGGCCCAAGGTGTCTGCAGACTGTACAGAGGCCTTGTGTAGGCCCAAGGTGTCTGCAGACTGTACAGAGGCCTTGTGTAGGCCCAAGGTGTCTGCAGACTGTACAGAGGCCTTGTGTAGGCCCAAGGTGTCTGCAGACTGTACAGAGGCCTTGCGTAGGCCCAAGGTGTCTGCAGACTGTACAGAGGCCTTGTGTAGGCCCAAGGTGTCTGCAGACTGTACAGAGGCCTTGTGTAGGCCCAAGGTGTCTGCAGACTGTACAGAGGCCTTGTGTAGGCCCAAGGTGTCTGCAGACTGTACAGAGGCCTTGTGTAGGCCCAAGGTGTCTGCAGACTGTACAGAGGCCTTGTGTAGGCCCAAGGTGTCTGCAGACTGTACAGAGGCCTTGTGTAGGCCCAAGGTGTCTGCAGACTGTACAGAGGCCTTGCATAGGCCCAAGGTGTCTGCAGACTGTACAGAGGCCTTGCTTAGGCCCAAGGTGTCTGCAGACTGTACAGAGGCCTTGTGTAGACCCAAGGTGTCTGCAGACTGTACAGAGGCCTTGTGTAGGCCCAAGGTGTCTGCAGACTGTACAGAGGCCTTGCGTAGGCCCAAGGTGTCTGCAGACTGTACAGAGGCCTTGCGTAGGCCCAAGGTATCTGCAGACTGTACAGAGGCCTTGCGTAGGCCCAAGGTGTCTGCAGACTGTACAGAGGCCTTGCGTAGGCCCAAGGTGTCTACAGACTGTACAGAGGCCTTGCGTAGACCCAAGGTGTCTATTTATTCAGCACAGAGACAAGAATCTCCTCTCTGTCTCTCCTTCTCGCTCTATTCAGGGGATTCGAGTGAAAATCAACCGATAGTTCCCAGTAGGTTACTTATCAAGCCGATCTTATGGGTTTGACAAATCGTGAGTGTAGTGCAATGTAGTGTAAAAATATATTCTTTCAGAGCAAACGTTTTTAACTCAAATCATTGCTTCTGGGGAGGTGGGTCCCTGGAATAACATATCTTCAGATGGGGGTCGGCGGCCAATTACATATAATTTTTTGGGAGTCCTTGACATGAAGATGTTTGAGAACCACTGTGTTATAGATAGTCATGATGTAGAACCACTATGTTATAGATAGTCATGATGTAGAACCACTATGTTATAGATAGTCATGATGTAGAACCACTATGTTATAGATAGTCATGATGTAGAACCACTATGTTATAGATAGTCATGATGTAGATGTAGAACCACTATGTTATAGATAGTCATGATGTAGAACCACTATGTTATAGATAGTCATGATGTAGATGTAGAACCACTATGTTATAGATAGTCATGATGTAGATGTAGAACCACTATGTTATAGATAGTCATGATGTAGAACCACTATGTTATAGATAGTCATGATGTAGAACCACTATGTTATAGATAGTCATGATGTAGAACCACTATGTTATAGATAGTCATGATGTAGAACCACTATGTTATAGATAGTCATGATGTAGAACCACTGTGTTATAGATAGTCATGATGTAGAACCACTATGTTATAGATAGTCATGATGTAGAACCACTGTGTTATAGATAGTCATGATGTAGATGTAGAACCACTGTGTTATAGATAGTCATGATGTAGATGTAGAACCACTGTGTTATAGATAGTCATGATGTAGAACCACTATGTTATAGATAGTCATGATGTAGAACCACTGTGTTATAGATAGTCATGATGTAGATGTAGAACCACTGTGTTATAGATAGTCATGATGTAGATGTAGAACCACTGTGTTATAGATAGTCATGATGTAGAACCACTATGTTATAGATAGTCATGATGTAGAACCACTGTGTTATAGATAGTCATGATGTAGAACCACTATGTTATAGATAGTCATGATGTAGATGTAGAACCACTATGTTATAGATAGTCATGATGTAGAACCACTATGTTATAGATAGTCATGATGTAGAACCACTATGTTATAGATAGTCATGATGTAGAACCACTATGTTATAGATAGTCATGATGTAGAACCACTATGTTATAGATAGTCATGATGTAGAACCACTATGTTATAGATAGTCATGATGTAGAACCACTATGTTATAGATAGTCATGATGTAGAACCACTGTGTTATAGATAGTCATGATGTAGAACCACTGTGTTATAGATAGTCATGATGTAGAACCACTATGTTATAGATAGTCATGATGTAGAACCACTATGTTATAGATAGTCATGATGTAGAACCACTGTGTTATAGATAGTCATGATGTAGAACCACTATGTTATAGATAGTCATGATGTAGAACCACTATGTTATAGATAGTCATGATGTAGAACCACTATGTTATAGATAGTCATGATGTAGAACCACTATGTTATAGATAGTCATGATGTAGAACCACTGTGTTATAGATAGTCATGATGTAGAACCACTGTGTTATAGATAGTCATGATGTAGAACCACTGTGTTATAGATAGTCATGATGTAGAACCACTATGTTATAGATAGTCATGATGTAGAACCACTATGTTATAGATAGTCATGATGTAGAACCACTATGTTATAGATAGTCATGATGTAGAACCACTATGTTATAGATAGTCATGATGTAGAACCACTATGTTATAGATAGTCATGATGTAGAACCACTATGTTATAGATAGTCATGATGTAGAACCACTATGTTATAGATAGTCATGATGTAGAACCACTATGTTATAGATAGTCATGATGTAGAACCACTGTGTTATAGATAGTCATGATGTAGAACCACTATGTTATAGATAGTCATGATGTAGATGTAGAACCACTATGTTATAGATAGTCATGATGTAGAACCACTATGTTATAGATAGTCATGATGTAGAACCACTATGTTATAGATAGTCATGATGTAGAACCACTATGTTATAGATAGTCATGATGTAGAACCACTGTGTTATAGATAGTCATGATGTAGAACCACTATGTTATAGATAGTCATGATGTAGAACCACTATGTTATAGATAGTCATGATGTAGAACCACTGTGTTATAGATAGTCATGATGTAGATGTAGAACCACTGTGTTATAGATAGTCATGATGTAGATGTAGAACCACTGTGTTATAGATAGTCATGATGTAGAACCACTATGTTATAGATAGTCATGATGTAGAACCACTATGTTATAGATAGTCATGATGTAGAACCACTGTGTTATAGATAGTCATGATGTAGAACCACTATGTTATAGATAGTCATGATGTAGAACCACTATGTTATAGATAGTCATGATGTAGAACCACTATGTTATAGATAGTCATGATGTAGAACCACTGTGTTATAGATAGTCATGATGTAGAACCACTGTGTTATAGATAGTCATGATGTAGAACCACTGTGTTATAGATAGTCATGATGTAGATGTAGAACCACTGTGTTATAGATAGTCATGATGTAGAACCACTATGTTATAGATAGTCATGATGTAGAACCACTATGTTATAGATAGTCATGATGTAGAACCACTATGTTATAGATAGTCATGATGTAGATGTAGAACCACTATGTTATAGATAGTCATGATGTAGAACCACTGTGTTATAGATAGTCATGATGTAGAACCACTATGTTATAGATAGTCATGATGTAGAACCACTGTGTTATAGATAGTCATGATGTAGATGTAGAACCACTGTGTTATAGATAGTCATGATGTAGAACCACTATGTTATAGATAGTCATGATATAGAACCACTATGTTATAGATAGTCATGATGTAGATGTAGAACCACTGTGTTATAGATAGTCATGATGTAGAACCACTATGTTATAGATAGTCATGATGTAGAACCACTATGTTATAGATAGTCATGATGTAGAACCACTATGTTATAGATAGTCATGATGTAGATGTAGAACCACTGTGTTATAGATAGTCATGATGTAGATGTAGAACCACTATGTTATAGATAGTCATGATGTAGAACCACTATGTTATAGATAGTCATGATGTAGAACCACTGTGTTATAGATAGTCATGATGTAGAACCACTATGTTATAGATAGTCATGATGTAGAACCACTATGTTATAGATAGTCATGATGTAGAACCACTATGTTATAGATAGTCATGATGTAGAACCACTGTGTTATAGATAGTCATGATGTAGATGTAGAACCACTGTGTTATAGATAGTCATGATGTAGAACCACTGTGTTATAGATAGTCATGATATAGAACCACTATGTTATAGATAGTCATGATGTAGAACCACTATGTTATAGATAGTCATGATGTAGATGTAGAACCACTGTGTTATAGATAGTCATGATGTAGAACCACTGTGTTATAGATAGTCATGATGTAGAACCACTGTGTTATAGATAGTCATGATGTAGAACCACTATGTTATAGATAGTCATGATGTAGATGTAGAACCACTATGTTATAGATAGTCATGATGTAGAACCACTATGTTATAGATAGTCATGATGTAGATGTAGAACCACTATGTTATAGATAGTCATGATGTAGAACCACTGTGTTATAGATAGTCATGATGTAGATGTAGAACCACTATGTTATAGATAGTCATGATGTAGAACCACTGTGTTATAGATAGTCATGATGTAGAACCACTATGTTATAGATAGTCATGATGTAGAACCACTGTGTTATAGATAGTCATGATGTAGATGTAGAACCACTATGTTATAGATAGTCATGATGTAGAACCACTGTGTTATAGATAGTCATGATGTAGATGTAGAACCACTGTGTTATAGATAGTCATGATGTAGAACCACTATGTTATAGATAGTCATGATGTAGAACCACTGTGTTATAGATAGTCATGATGTAGATGTAGAACCACTGTGTTATAGATAGTCATGATGTAGAACCACTGTGTTATAGATAGTCATGATGTAGAACCACTATGTTATAGATAGTCATGATGTAGATGTAGAACCACTATGTTATAGATAGTCATGATGTAGAACCACTGTGTTATAGATAGTCATGATGTAGATGTAGAACCACTGTGTTATAGATAGTCATGATGTAGAACCACTATGTTATAGATAGTCATGATGTAGATGTAGAACCACTGTGTTATAGATAGTCATGATGTAGAACCACTGTGTTATAGATAGTCATGATGTAGATGTAGAACCACTATGTTATAGATAGTCATGATGTAGAACCACTGTGTTATAGATAGTCATGATGTAGATGTAGAACCACTATGTTATAGATAGTCATGATGTAGAACCACTATGTTATAGATAGTCATGATGTAGAACCACTGTGTTATAGATAGTCATGATGTAGAACCACTGTGTTATAGATAGTCATGATGTAGAACCACTATGTTATAGATAGTCATGATGTAGAACCACTGTGTTATAGATAGTCATGATGTAGAACCACTATGTTATAGATAGTCATGATGTAGAACCACTATGTTATAGATAGTCATGATGTAGAACCACTATGTTATAGATAGTCATGATGTAGAACCACTATGTTATAGATAGTCATGATGTAGATGTAGAACCACTGTGTTATAGATAGTCATGATGTAGAACCACTATGTTATAGATAGTCATGATGTAGAACCACTGTGTTATAGATAGTCATGATGTAGAACCACTATGTTATAGATAGTCATGATGTAGAACCACTATGTTATAGATAGTCATGATGTAGAACCACTGTGTTATAGATAGTCATGATGTAGAACCACTGTGTTATAGATAGTCATGATGTAGAACCACTATGTTATAGATAGTCATGATGTAGAACCACTGTGTTATAGATAGTCATGATGTAGAACCACTGTGTTATAGATAGTCATGATGTAGATGTAGAACCACTATGTTATAGATAGTCATGATGTAGAACCACTGTGTTATAGATAGTCATGATGTAGAACCACTGTGTTATAGATAGTCATGATGTAGATGTAGAACCACTATGTTATAGATAGTCATGATGTAGAACCACTGTGTTATAGATAGTCATGATGTAGATGTAGAACCACTATGTTATAGATAGTCATGATGTAGAACCACTGTGTTATAGATAGTCATGATGTAGAACCACTATGTTATAGATAGTCATGATGTAGAACCACTGTGTTATAGATAGTCATGATGTAGAACCACTGTGTTATAGATAGTCATGATGTAGAACCACTATGTTATAGATAGTCATGATGTAGAACCACTGTGTTATAGATAGTCATGATGTAGAACCACTATGTTATAGATAGTCATGATGTAGAACCACTATGTTATAGATAGTCATGATGTAGAACCACTATGTTATAGATAGTCATGATGTAGAACCACTATGTTATAGATAGTCATGATGTAGATGTAGAACCACTGTGTTATAGATAGTCATGATGTAGAACCACTATGTTATAGATAGTCATGATGTAGAACCACTATGTTATAGATAGTCATGATGTAGAACCACTGTGTTATAGATAGTCATGATGTAGAACCACTGTGTTATAGATAGTCATGATGTAGAACCACTATGTTATAGATAGTCATGATGTAGAACCACTGTGTTATAGATAGTCATGATGTAGAACCACTATGTTATAGATAGTCATGATGTAGAACCACTGTGTTATAGATAGTCATGATGTAGATGTAGAACCACTATGTTATAGATAGTCATGATGTAGAACCACTGTGTTATAGATAGTCATGATGTAGAACCACTATGTTATAGATAGTCATGATGTAGAACCACTGTGTTATAGATAGTCATGATGTAGAACCACTATGTTATAGATAGTCATGATGTAGAACCACTATGTTATAGATAGTCATGATGTAGAACCACTATGTTATAGATAGTCATGATGTAGAACCACTGTGTTATAGATAGTCATGATGTAGAACCACTGTGTTATAGATAGTCATGATGTAGAACCACTGTGTTATAGATAGTCATGATGTAGAACCACTATGTTATAGATAGTCATGATGTAGAACCACTGTGTTATAGATAGTCATGATGTAGAACCACTGTGTTATAGATAGTCATGATGTAGAACCACTATGTTATAGATAGTCATGATGTAGAACCACTATGTTATAGATAGTCATGATGTAGAACCACTGTGTTATAGATAGTCATGATGTAGAACCACTATGTTATAGATAGTCATGATGTAGAACCACTGTGTTATAGATAGTCATGATGTAGATGTAGAACCACTATGTTATAGAGAGTCATGATGTAGAACCACTGTGTTATAGATAGTCATGATGTAGAACCACTATGTTATAGATAGTCATGATGTAGAACCACTGTGTTATAGATAGTCATGATGTAGAACCACTGTGTTATAGATAGTCATGATGTAGAACCACTGTGTTATAGATAGTCATGATGTAGAACCACTATGTTATAGATAGTCATGATGTAGAACCACTGTGTTATAGATAGTCATGATGTAGAACCACTATGTTATAGATAGTCATGATGTAGAACCACTATGTTATAGATAGTCATGATGTAGAACCACTGTGTTATAGATAGTCATGATGTAGAACCACTATGTTATAGATAGTCATGATGTAGAACCACTGTGTTATAGATAGTCATGATGTAGAACCACTATGTTATAGATAGTCATGATGTAGATGTAGAACCACTATGTTATAGAGAGTCATGATGTAGAACCACTATGTTATAGATAGTCATGATGTAGAACCACTGTGTTATAGATAGTCATGATGTAGATGTAGAACCACTATGTTATAGATAGTCATGATGTAGAACCACTGTGTTATAGATAGTCATGATGTAGAACCACTGTGTTATAGATAGTCATGATGTAGAACCACTGTGTTATAGATAGTCATGATGTAGAACCACTATGTTATAGATAGTCATGATGTAGAACCACTGTGTTATAGATAGTCATGATGTAGAACCACTGTGTTATAGATAGTCATGATGTAGAACCACTATGTTATAGATAGTCATGATGTAGAACCACTGTGTTATAGATAGTCATGATGTAGAACCACTATGTTATAGATAGTCATGATGTAGAACCACTGTGTTATAGATAGTCATGATGTAGAACCACTATGTTATAGATAGTCATGATGTAGAACCACTATGTTATAGATAGTCATGATGTAGAACCACTGTGTTATAGATAGTCATGATGTAGAACCACTATGTTATAGATAGTCATGATGTAGATGTAGAACCACTATGTTATAGATAGTCATGATGTAGAACCACTATGTTATAGATAGTCATGATGTAGAACCACTATGTTATAGATAGTCATGATGTAGAACCACTATGTTATAGATAGTCATGATGTAGAACCACTATGTTATAGATAGTCATGATGTAGAACCACTATGTTATAGATAGTCATGATGTAGATGTAGAACCACTATGTTATAGATAGTCATGATGTAGATGTAGAACCACTATGTTATAGATAGTCATGATGTAGAACCACTGTGTTATAGATAGTCATGATGTAGAACCACTGTGTTATAGATAGTCATGATGTAGAACCACTGTGTTATAGATAGTCATGATGTAGATGTAGAACCACTATGTTATAGATAGTCATGATGTAGAACCACTATGTTATAGATAGTCATGATGTAGAACCACTATGTTATAGATAGTCATGATGTAGAACCACTATGTTATAGATAGTCATGATGTAGAACCACTATGTTATAGATAGTCATGATGTAGATGTAGAACCACTATGTTATAGATAGTCATGATGTAGATGTAGAACCACTATGTTATAGATAGTCATGATGTAGAACCACTGTGTTATAGATAGTCATGATGTAGAACCACTGTGTTATAGATAGTCATGATGTAGAACCACTGTGTTATAGATAGTCATGATGTAGATGTAGAACCACTGTGTTATAGATAGTCATGATGTAGATGTAGAACCACTATGTTATAGATAGTCATGATGTAGAACCACTGTGTTATAGATAGTCATGATGTAGAACCACTATGTTATAGATAGTCATGATGTAGAACCACTGTGTTATAGATAGTCATGATGTAGAACCACTGTGTTA
>NC_136811.1:59528374-59535874 GCF_951216825.1 Electrona antarctica | reverse complement strand
ATGTCCAGGGACCCCCATAAGAGAACGTTTTTATGGCTCTATATATAGCAGTGATTCTCAACCATTTTAATTTCAAGGACCCCCCAGTTGGACATGCCTTAGTCTACGGACCCCCCATTTAATGGCATTTTTTTATATCTGGGACCCCCAATTTATATTGTAAAATCAATGCTAATTTAACTCTAAAAGAGTTGTACAAATGGAATCAAACGGACCCGTTTGGTTCCATTTGTACATTCTCAGAGTTACAGACCCATACGGGTCCAAATATTGGTTTCAAACTATCATGTAGCTGGGGACCCCCTGGAACTCCCTGAAGGACCCCTGGGGGTCCCCGGACTATAGGCTAGGCAGCCAGGCAGACACTGGTCTGTTGTTCTCTCACAGTATTATGGAGAGATCCTCTCTACTGATAACTAGAGGGTTTAGTTGGGATTCGTT
Organism: Electrona antarctica; assembly: GCF_951216825.1. NCBI lineage: Eukaryota > Metazoa > Chordata > Actinopteri > Myctophiformes > Myctophidae > Electrona > Electrona antarctica. The sequence goes on along the minus strand of NC_136811.1, from coordinate 59,535,433 downwards.
AGGATTTTAACGGTTCAGGATCTCCTCCAGGTCTGCTCTAGAGGGTCTGGTTCAACGACAGGTCTCCTCCAGGTCGGGATCAACGACAGGTCTGCTCAAGAGGGGCGCGACAATGCAAGCGTAAGAAATAAGCTAAACAGTATCCAGGTCTGGTGAGTCGCGGGGGGCATGTGCACGTAATATAGCGCCACCCTTTGGCCAATGGTTGTGGGCTTCGCATCCTCACCGTTTGGCATGGCCCTCTACCATATCTCCAAATTTCACGAAAACCGACTGCACGGTTCAGCCAGAACTGCTATTTTTGGCGGAAGAAAATAAATTACAATTCCGGCAATTTTCATTGGCTCATAAAACCTTAATTTTTTCACTTAAAAAAACGTACTATACTTTCCCATGTCCGTATAGGTCCAAAGTTCACGTGTAGAAGTTTTCGTGCATGTTGATCAAAGATCCTGGGAGGAGATGCATTTTAATTGATTTTCATATAATTCAAAATAGCAGGTGATCTAGAGGTCAGAGGTCAAAAGTAACAGCACGGAACTTGTTCGGCATGAGGAGACGCATATGTGTGTCGAGGTTTCATTGCCGACGGTCAAACGGTTCATGAGATATGCCTGGTCAAAGTTTGCATTGTCAATATAGCGCCACCCTTTGGCCAATGGTTGTGGGCTTCGCATCCTCACCGTTTGGCATGGCCCTCTACCATATCTCCAAATTTCGCAAAAAACGACGGTTCAGCCAGAACTGCTATTTTTGGCGGAAGAAAAGAAATAGCAATTCTAAAAAAGGACCAAGTTCTTTCAGAACTGCTTGGTCCTTTAATAATAATAATAATTTAAAAATGTCTAGTAGGCACTGTGATAACCATGCCACTGAAGCTACAGTGGTGGAAAACAGGTCACTATACAAGTCCCATGGAATCAGATTTGAATCAGATTTGAGGCGATCCGTCTCAGTCTGAACTCAACCACCTGATGTAAATCTGATTCCTTGTGACCTGTATGTAAACCTGTCTGCATTTAGACTTAATATTTAAACACATCAGATTCCAATCTGGATGATGTGGCACAGATCTGGATTCGGCTGCCAGCGTGAACACACAGATCTGGATTCGGCTGCCAGTGTGAACACACAGATCTGGATTCGGCTGCCAGTGTGAACACACAGATCTGGATTCGGCTGCCAGTGTGAACACACAGATCTGGATTCGGCTGCCAGTGTGAACACACAGATCTGGATTCGGCTGCCAGTGTGAACACACAGATCTGGATTCGGCTGCCAGTGTGAACACACAGATCTGGATTCGGCTGCCAGTGTGAACACACAGATCAGGTCTGGTCACTTGAAAACAGCAGTGTGAACGGGCCAAAAGATTGTATTGTATATAATGTTATAATAATATGGCTGTGTTTATTGCAGTGTTGTGACATGGACAGCAGATGGCACTCTCTCTCTCTGTTGTTATCATGGAAGTCATGCTCTTCAACCTAGAAGAGTTGCTGTGGTTAAGTGGGCAGAGAGCAGTGGTTTTCAACCAGGGGTCCTTGAGGGGTTCCAGGTGGTCCCCAGGGGGTTCCAGGTGGTCCCCAGGGGGTTCCAGGTGGTCCCCAGGGGGTTCCAGGTGGTCCCCAGTGGTCTGGGGATCACCTGTGGTCCTTGAGGGGTTCCAGGTGGTCCCCAGTGGTCTGGGGACCACCAGTGGTCTGGGGACCACCAGTGGTCCTTGAGGGGTTCCAGGTGGTCCCCAGGGGGTTCCAGGTGGTCCCCAGTGGTCTGGGGACCACCAGTGGTCCTTGAGGGGTTCCAGGTGGTCCCCAGGGGGTTCCAGGTGGTCCCCAGTGGTCTGGGGATCACCTGTGGTCCTTGAGGGGTTCCAGGTGGTCCCCAGGGGGTTCCAGGTGGTCCCCAGTGGTCTGGGGACCAACAGTGGTCCTTGAGGGGTTCCAGGTGGTCCCCAGTGGTCTGGGGACCACCAGTGGTCCTTGAGGGGTTCCAGGTGGTCCCCAGGGGGTTCCAGGTGGTCCCCAGTGGTCCAGGGACCACCAGTGGTCCTTGAGGGGTTCCAGGTGGTCCCCAGCTATAATGATGGAGAGTTGGTAACCAAATGGACCCTTATATGATTGAAAAATGAAACCAAATGGACCCTTCCGCTCTTAAAGGACCACTTCACCACTTTCTTTATAATAGGTCCTCACTAATAATCATGATAAAATGGCACGTTTTTTTCCCTACTCAGTCTCATAGGAGGGCTGTGGGCAGTTTAGAAACCGTCCTCCAGTGACATCATCATTAGGCAGATTTTTTTTAAACAAGATTCTTTTACAAAAATGTTTAGATTTTCATTATCGTGAGAAAGATGGCTTCCATTTTCACATTGCAACTTTTCAGGACTAGAAAGCCTGCAGTTTTTATTATCTTGTATTCCCCATCGATGATGTCACTGGAGGACGGTTTCTGAACTGCCCACAGCAGTCCTATGAGACACAGACTGAGTAGAAAACAATTGCGCCATTTTTTCATGATTCTTAGTGAGGACCTATTATATGAAGATAGGTTGAAAAGTGGTGAAGTGGTCCTTTAAGAGTTAAATTATTGTTAAAACATCTGCATTACTTATAATTTACAAGAAGTCTACACAATTAGAGAATGTAGAATAATTGTTTTTTCTTTTGTTTTAAGATATATTTTTTGTGGCTTCGCCTTTATTTTCTTTTTCATAGAGGGATAGATATACAGTAGGCTGACAGGAAATGGGGAGTTAGAGATGGGGGGGGGGGGTGGGGGGGGGGGGGGGGGGTGACACGCAGTGAAGGACGTCGGGATCGGGAGTCGAACCCGCGGCACACTGCCAGACTGGATTACCAGCCAAGGTGCCCAGACGGCTACGCCAGCCGCCCGGGCCCAATAATTATTATTTTGATCAACGTTTGCCTGTTATCTCTCCTATTATAATGGTAGCAACATCAATACAGCATGGATGGAGTTGTGTTATCTCTCCTATTATAATGGTAGCAACATCATTACAGCATGGATGGAGTTGTGTTATCTCTCCTATTATAATGGTAGCAACATCAATATAGCATGGATGGAGTTGTGTTATCTCTCCTATTATAATGGTAGCAACATCAATACAGCATGGATGGAGTTGTGTTATCTCTCCTATTATAATGGTAGCAACATCAATACAGCATGGATGGAGTTGTGTTATCTCTCCTATTATAATGGTAGCAACATCAATACAGCATGGATGGAGTTGTGTTATCTCTCCTATTATAATGGCAGCAACATCAATACAGCATGGATGGAGTTGTGTTATCTCTCCTATTATAATGGTAGCAACATCAATACAGCATGGATGGAGTTGTGTTATCTCTCCTATTATAATGGTAGCAACATCAATACAGCATGGATGGAGTTGTGTTATCTCTCCTATTATAATGGCAGCAACATCAATACAGCATGGATGGAGTTGTGTTATCTCTCCTATTATAATGGCAGCAACATCAATACAGCATGGATGGAGTTGTGTTATCTCTCCTATTATAATGGTAGCAACATCAATACAGCATGGATGGAGTTGTGTTATCTCTCCTATTATAATGGTAGCAACATCAATACAGCATGGATGGAGTTGTGTTATCTCTCCTATTATAATGGTAGCAACATCAATACAGCATGGATGGAGTTGTGTTATCTCTCCTATTATAATGGTAGCAACATCAATACAGCATGGATGGAGTTGTGTTATCTCTCCTATTATAATGGTAGCAACATCAATACAGCATGGATGGAGTTGTTATCTCTCCTATTATAATGGCAGCAACATCAATACAGCATGGATGGAGTTGTGTTATCTCTCCTATTATAATGGTAGCAACATCAATACAGCATGGATGGAGTTGTGTTATCTCTCCTATTATAATGGTAGCAACATCAATACAGCATGGATGGAGTTGTGTTATCTCTCCTATTATAATGGTAGCAACATCAATACAGCATGGATGGAGTTGTGTTATCTCTCCTATTATAATGGTAGCAACATCAATACAGCATGGATGGAGTTGTGTTATCTCTCCTATTATAATGGTAGCAACATCAATACAGCATGGATGGAGTTGTGTTATCTCTCCTATTATAATGGTAGCAACATCAATACAGCATGGATGGAGTTGTGTTATCTCTCCTATTATAATGGTAGCAACATCAATACAGCATGGATGGAGTTGTGTTATCTCTCCTATTATAATGGTAGCAACATTAATACAGCATGGGTGGAGTTGTGTTATCTCTCCTATTATAATGGTAGCAACATCAATACAGCCTGGATGGAGTTGTGTTATCTCTCCTATTATAATGGTAGCAACATCAATACAGCATGGATGGAGTTGTTATCTCTCCTATTATAATGGTAGCAACATCAATACAGCATGGATGGAGTTGTGTTATCTCTCCTATTATAATGGCAGCAACATCAATACAGCATGGATGGAGTTGTTATCTCTCCTATTATAATGGTAGCAACATCAATACAGCATGGATGGAGTTGTGTTATCTCTCCTATTATAATGGTAGCAACATCAATACAGCATGGATGGAGTTGTGTTATCTCTCCTATTATAATGGTAGCAACATCAATACAGCATGGATGGAGTTGTGTTATCTCTCCTATTATAATGGCAGCAACATCAATACAGCATGGATGGAGTTGTGTTATCTCTCCTATTATAATGGTAGCAACATCAATACAGCATGGATGGAGTTGTGTTATCTCTCCTATTATAATGGTAGCAACATCAATACAGCATGGATGGAGTTGTGTTATCTCTCCTATTATAATGGTAGCAACATCAATACAGCATGGATGGAGTTGTGTTATCTCTCCTATTATAATGGTAGCAACATCAATACAGCATGGATGGAGTTGTGTTATCTCTCCTATTATAATGGTAGCAACATCAATACAGCATGGATGGAGTTGTGTTATCTCTCCTATTATAATGGTAGCAACATCAATACAGCATGGATGGAGTTGTGTTATCTCTCCTATTATAATGGTAGCAACATCAATACAGCATGGATGGAGTTGTGTTATCTCTCCTATTATAATGGTAGCAACATCAATACAGCATGGATGGAGTTGTGTTATCTCTCCTATTATAATGGTAGCAACATCAATACAGCATGGATGGAGTTGTGTTATCTCTCCTATTATAATGGTAGCAACATCAATACAGCCTGGATGGAGTTGTGTTATCTCTCCTATTATAATGGTAGCAACATCAATACAGCATGGATGGAGTTGTTATCTCTCCTATTATAATGGTAGCAACATCAATACAGCATGGATGGAGTTGTGTTATCTCTCCTATTATAATGGTAGCAACATCAATACAGCATGGATGGAGTTGTTATCTCTCCTATTATAATGGTAGCAACATCAATACAGCATGGATGGAGTTGTGTTATCTCTCCTATTATAATGGTAGCAACATCAATACAGCCTGGATGGAGTTGTGTTATCTCTCCTATTATAATGGTAGCAACATCAATACAGCCTGGATGGAGTTGTGTTATCTCTCCTATTATAATGGTAGCAACATCAATACAGCATGGATGGAGTTGTTATCTCTCCTATTATAATGGTAGCAACATCAATACAGCATGGATGGAGTTGTGTTATCTCTCCTATTATAATGGCAGCAACATCAATACAGCATGGATGGAGTTGTTATCTCTCCTATTATAATGGTAGCAACATCAATACAGCATGGATGGAGTTGTGTTATCTCTCCTATTATAATGGTAGCAACATCAATACAGCATGGATGGAGTTGTGTTATCTCTCCTATTATAATGGTAGCAACATCAATACAGCATGGATGGAGTTGTGTTATCTCTCCTATTATAATGGTAGCAACATCATTACAGCATGGATGGAGTTGTGTTATCTCTCCTATTATAATGGTAGCAACATCAATACAGCATGGATGGAGTTGTGTTATCTCTCCTATTATAATGGTAGCAACATCAATACAGCATGGATGGAGTTGTGTTATCTCTCCTATTATAATGGTAGCAACATCATTACAGCATGGATGGAGTTGTTATCTCTCCTATTATAATGGTAGCAACATCAATACAGCATGGATGGAGTTGTGTTATCTCTCCTATTATAATGGCAGCAACATCAATACAGCATGGATGGAGTTGTGTTATCTCTCCTATTATAATGGTAGCAACATCAATACAGCATGGATGGAGTTGTGTTATCTCTCCTATTATAATGGCAGCAACATCAATACAGCATGGATGGAGTTGTGTTATCTCTCCTATTATAATGGTAGCAACATCAATACAGCCTGGATGGAGTTGTGTTATCTCTCCTATTATAATGGTAGCAACATCAATACAGCATGGGTGGAGTTGTGTTATCTCTCCTATTATAATGGTAGCAACATCAATACAGCATGGATGGAGTTGTGTTATCTCTCCTATTATAATGGTAGCAACATCAATACAGCCTGGATGGAGTTATCTCTCCTATTATAATGGTAGCAACATCATTACAGCATGGATGGAGTTGTGTTATCTCTCCTATTATAATGGTAGCAACATCAATACAGCATGGATGGAGTTGTGTTATCTCTCCTATTATAATGGTAGCAACATCAATACAGCATGGATGGAGTTGTGTTATCTCTCCTATTATAATGGTAGCAACATCAATACAGCATGGATGGAGTTATCTCTCCTATTATAATGGTAGCAACATCAATACAGCATGGATGGAGTTGTGTTATCTCTCCTATTATAATGGTAGCAACATCATTACAGCATGGATGGAGTTGTGTTATCTCTCCTATTATAATGGTAGCAACATCATTACAGCATGGATGGAGTTGTGTTATCTCTCCTATTATAATGGTAGCAACATCATTACAGCATGGATGGAGTTGTGTTATCTCTCCTATTATAATGGTAGCAACATCATTACAGCATGGATGGAGTTATCTCTCCTATTATAATGGTAGCAACATCAATACAGCATGGATGGAGTTG
>NC_136811.1:59500378-59528174 GCF_951216825.1 Electrona antarctica | reverse complement strand
ATGTAGCTAGGTGTAATGTTAGAGTCCACAGAAGACATGTACATATGAAATAAATGCTTAAACATGTAGCTAGGTGTAATGTTAGAGACCACAGAAGACATGTACATATGAAATAAATGCTTAAACATGTAGCTAGGTGTAATGTTAGAGACCACAGAAGACATGTACATATGAAATAAATGCTTAAACATGTAGCTAGGTGTAATGTTAGAGACCACAGAAGACATGTACATATGAAATAAATGCTTAAACATGTAGCTAGGTGTAATGTTAGAGACCACAGAAGACATGTACATATGAAATAAATGCTTAAACATGTAGCTAGGTGTAATGTTAGATATAGCACTTTATGTAGACTTAGATAGCATTTGATACAGACTCATAGCATGTTACGTAGACAGCACTATAATTGCATTGTATGTAGTCATAGCACTTCATAGTACATATGTATAGCATAGTATAGTATATATGTATAGTTAATATGTATAGTTTCATTATATAGATATTCCACTGTTACGTTCTTAGCTTACGCATGTTTCATGATAACTACTTGTTATGTATGTGATGTATTGCCGTGCTTTTTGTTCTTGCTTAATGTAAATCACTCTGGATTAGGAGTGTCTGCTAAATGCCTAAATTGTAAATTGTAAGCCTGGTTTCTCAACTCGCTGTTTCTCTGCAAGACATGACTCTACAATCCATGTTTCCAAAACTGGTGGGTCAAACTGAACAACCAATATGTCAATTTGAAAAGCTATGATTCCCTGCTTTCATGACATGAAAAAACAAACGTCCAATGACCAATGACTTAGCCCCCGGTCACAAATTGGTCACATATATTATTTAGCATGTATGCATCAGTCACGGACAGACAGTCCAAAGAGAAAGTGACAAATGCAGTCATCATTATTATTATGATAACACGAGGACAGCGATAAATATAAAACATTCCAATAACATTATAACATGTTTGTTGTTTCCTCTATAATTCCAGTCTCCTTAACACATTCTGGGCGGGAAACCCCTTTTGGTGTTTTAAAGCATTATGTTCTACTTTAGCTATTGAAAAATAGCAGATCTACAAGCTCATAGCGCGGCACCGAGTGCTGCGCTACGAGCTTGTAGATCTGCTATTTTTGGAAAAGAATCGTGAAAATGTGGCGCAAATATTTGAATATATATTATTTCACAGTGAACTTTTTAACTCAAATCTTTGCTTCTTTCATGGGGAGGGGTCCCTGGAACAACATATTTTCAGATATGGGGGTCGGCGGCCAATTTCATATATTTGTGGGGGTCCTTGACATGAAAATGAACTATAACTAACTAACTATTAAGGTAACTAGTGGGGTGCATACTTAGTTTAGATTAGTCATTGGTTAGACATGGGTTAAGGTTAGGTTTAGGTGTGCTGCCCCGTGGGAGGTTAGGTTTAGGGTGAGGGTTTGTAGTTGTAGGACTAATGACTGGTCTAACCAATGACTAGTCTAAACCAGGTAGATAGGTTGTAGTTGTAGGACTAATGACTGGTCTAACCAATGACTAGTCTAAACCAGGTAGATAGGTTGTAGTTGTAGGACTAATGACTGGTCTAACCAATGACTAGTCTAAACCAGGTAGATAGGTTGTAGTTGTAGGACTAATGACTGGTCTAACCAATGACTAGTCTAAACCAGGTAGATAGGTTGTAGTTGTAGGACTAATGACTGGTCTAACCAATGACTAGTCTAAACCAGGTAGATAGGTTGTAGTTGTAGGACTAATGACTGGTCTAACCAATGACTAGTCTAAACCAAAAACTGTCTAAATTGAAAATATTTGAGAACCGACTGACGTCAGGATTTAGAAGACATTTGTATAATAATCCTTTCTCAGGTCTAAGTGGGTTAAAGGCCATATTATAGTGTATATTTTGCAGCAGCTTCTTAAAACCCATGCACTCATATGACTCAGTCCGTTTACTGAACGCTTTCCCAGGAAGCACCACATGACATGAAGCCCAGAATAACTCATTGAGATCCGAGGACGGTTCTACAAATGTCTTCCTGGACAGTTCAATCCTGACAGTTTTCTGAAAAACCTCAAACATTTTTAAAAATATCTGTATTTGGCCACCGACCCCCATCTGAAAATATGTTGTTCCAGACCAGAGACCGACCCCCATCTGAAAATATGTTGTTCCAGACCAGAGACCGACCCCCATCTGAAAATATGTTGTTCCAGACCAGTGGCCGAGCCCCATCTGAAAATATGTTGTTCCAGACCAGAGACCGACCCCCATCTGAACATATGTTGTTCCAGACCAGAGACCGACCCCCATCTGAAAATATGTTGTTCCAGACCAGAGACCGACCCCCATCTGAAAATATGTTGTTCCAGACCAGAGACCGACCCCCATCTGAAAATATGTTGTTCCAGACCAGAGACCGACCCCCATCTGAAAATATGTTGTTCCAGACCAGTGACCGACCCCCATCTGAAAATATGTTGTTCCAGACCAGAGACCGACCCCCATCTGAAAATATGTTGTTCCAGACCAGAGACCGACCCCCATCTGAAAATATGTTGTTCCAGACCAGAGACCGACCCCCATCTGAAAATATGTTGTTCCAGACCAGTGACCGACCCCCATCTGAAAATATGTTGTTCCAGACCAGTGACCGACCCCCATCTGAAAATATGTTGTTCCAGACCAGAGACCGACCCCCATCTGAAAATATGTTGTTCCAGACCAGTGACCGACCCCCATCTGAAAATATGTTGTTCCAGACCAGAGACCGACCCCCATCTGAAAATATGTTGTTCCAGACCAGAGACCGACCCCATCTGAAAATATGTTGTTCCAGACCAGTGACCGACCTCCCGGAAGCAAAGATTTGAGTTAAAAAACGTTCGCAAGGAAAAAATATATATTATATTCAAAGATTTGCGACACATTTTCACGATTCTTCAAAAATAGCAGACCTACAAGCTATGAGCTTGTAGATCTGCTATTTTTCAATAGCTAAACGTATAGCATATAATGTTTAAAACACCAAAAGGGGTTCCCGCCCAGACTGGGATAAACGCCGGGCTCTGCAGCTAGCTCCAACTTGGACCGCTCTCTGTCTGTCTTCAAGAAGAAACACCATCCATTTGACAACGTTTCTGTATCCCATTCTGGGCGGGAAACCCCTTTTGGGTGTTTTAAAAAGACCTACAAGCAAGACCTACAATAGCAGATCTACAAGCAAGACCTACGATAGCAGACCTACAAGCAAGACCTACAATAGCAGATCTACAAGCAAGACCTACGATAGCAGATCTACAAGCAAGACCTACGATAGCAGATCTACAAGCAAGACCTACAATAGCAGATCTACAAGCAAGACCTACGATAGCAGATCTACAAGCGAGTCATATTACATATCATTTTTTGGGGTCCTTGACATGAAATAGTTTGAGCACCACTGATACAGAAAACTGTCAGGATTTTTGAAGACATTTTTTTTTAATTTCAACATCAGGACCTAAATGGGTTATTTATGATAGAATAACCCAAAACGCTCTCTCTCTCTCTCTCGCAGATCGAGCAGAGAATGAGAAACAGAAAAAGGCAAGAGATCTCAGGACTACAGAGAGAGAGAGAGAGATCTCAGGACTACAGAGAGAGAGAGAGAGATCTCAGGACTACAGAGAGAGAGAGAGAGATCTCAGGACTACAGAGAGAGAGAAGTAGCATCAGGATGGATGAGTCATGTCATGTCAATCCACTGAGTATGTATGAAGCCATTATTAGTCAGACTAGATCCCATAATATGTCTTTTTACTCTGCTAGCAGTTCCAATGAATTCACTGCAGGTCCGAAATAGAATAGACATTGTCCTCTCCTCTCTCTCTATCCTGAGAGAGAGAGAGAGAGAGACACACACACACACACACACACACACACACACAGACAGACAGAGCGACCTTTTTTTAGTCGTCCCTTCAGTATATTTCTGTCACACAGTCGGTTGTTCTAAAGTCTATTTCCTGCTCCCTCTCAGTCAGTCGGTTGTTCTAAAGTCTATTTCCTGCTCCCTCTCAGTCAGTCAGTCGGTTGTTCTAAAGTCTATTTCCTGCTCCCTCTCAGTCAGTCAGTTGTTCTAAAGTCTATTTCCTGCTCCCTCTCAGTCAGTCGGTTGTTCTACAGTCTATTTCCTGCTCCCTCTCAGTCAGTCGGTTGTTCTAAAGTCTATTTCCTGCTCCCTCTCAGTCAGTCGGTTGTTCTAAAGTCTATTTCCTGCTCCCTCTCAGTCAGTCGGTTGTTCTAAAGTCTATTTCCTGCTCCCTCTCAGTCAGTCAGTTGTTCTAAAGTCTATTTCCTGCTCCTCTCAGTCAGTCAGTCGGTTGTTCTAAAGTCTATTTCCTGCTCCCTCTCAGTCAGTCGGTTGTTCTAAAGTCTATTTCCTGCTCCCTCTCAGTCAGTCGGTTGTTCTAAAGTCTATTTCCTGCTCCCTCAGTCAGTCGGTTGTTCTAAAGTCTATTTCCTGCTCCCTCTCAGTCAGTCGGTTGTTCTAAAGTCTATTTCCTGCTCCCTCTCAGTCAGTCAGTCGGTTGTTCTAAAGTCTATTTCCTGCTCCCTCTCAGTCAGTCGGTTGTTCTAAAGTCTATTTCCTGCTCCCTCTCAGTCAGTCGGTTGTTCTAAAGTCTATTTCCTGCTCCCTCTCAGTCAGTCGGTTGTTCTAAAGTCTATTTCCTGCTCCCTCTCAGTCAGTCGGTTGTTCTAAAGTCTATTTCCTGCTCCCTCTCAGTCAGTCGGTTGTTCTAAAGTCTATTCCTGCTCCCTCTCAGTCAGTCAGTTGTTCTACAGTCTATTTCCTGCTCCCTCTCAGTCAGTCGGTTGTTCTACAGTCTATTTCCTGCTCCCTCTCAGTCAGTCAGTTGTTCTACAGTCTATTTCCTGCTCCCTCTCAGTCAGTCGGTTGTTCTAAAGTCTATTTCCTGCTCCCTCTCAGTCAGTCGGTTGTTCTAAAGTCTATTTCCTGCTCCCTCTCAGTCAGTCGGTTGTTCTACAGTCTATTTCCTGCTCCCTCTCAGTCAGTCGGTTGTTCTAAAGTCTATTTCCTGCTCCCTCTCAGTCAGTCGGTTGTTCTAAAGTCTATTTCCTGCTCCCTCTCAGTCAGTCAGTTGTTCTACAGTCTATTTCCTGCTCCCTCTCAGTCAGTCGGTTGTTCTACAGTCTATTTCCTGCTCCCTCTCAGTCAGTCAGTCGGTTGTTCTACAGTCTATTTCCTGCTCCCTCTCAGTCAGTCGGTTGTTCTACAGTCTATTTCCTGCTCCCTCTCAGTCAGTCAGTCGTTGTTCTACAGTCTATTTCCTGCTCCCTCTCAGTCAGTCGGTTGTTCTACAGTCTATTTCCTGCGCAGCCTCTAGAATCTATGGCTGAAACATGGAAGCTACTCAAAGCAAGACATCCTTTTATCTTTTATAGCATAGCCTGATATTTAGACTCTCGTAGATGTATTTTTATAAGATAGATAAAATACATGATCTACGGAGTCGGGAGTCTAAAATCTTTAGGCTACTTTGCACACTCACACACACACACACACGCACACACCAACATAACAGCAGCGAAACGGCTTCCTCCAGCATTCAATACAGATCTAGACCCATTTAAAGATCTGTTATGTTATATTATATTATAATATATTACACCCCAGTCTAAATGCAACACAGTCATTTTAAAACAGCCATATCTGTAGTCTTTATTGCAGCGACACGGACTGCCTTCCTTCTCCTGCTCCCAAAGACTACACACACACACACACACACACACACACACACACACACACCCCCTGCTCCCAAAGACTTCTGTTTAGCATGTCAACATCACAAACTGCCGTTACTGCCTCAACATATAGGCGTCCACAGTAACACACACAGTCACACACACACACACACACGCACGCACGCTACGGCCGTTATGAGCTCCGTAGCAGCGTCGTAAACATCCGCGCCGTCGCAGTATATTTATATTCATAAGAACAGCGTGACGTTAATAAAGAGATATTATAAATACCTTGATACTGAGAGCAGTGTCTGATCATAACACCGCGTTGACTCGACTGAGGAGAAGTTTTACACCCAGAGAGAGAGAGAGAGAGAGAGAGAGAGAGAGAGAGAGAGTGTGTTGTAGGGGTGGCTTGGCTGGGAGAGAGTGGAGCGGTTTGACAGCGAGAGAGAGAGAGAGAGAGAGCGAGAGAGACAGGAGGGGTGGGGAGAGAGAGACACAGGAGGGGAGGGAGAGAGAGAGAGTGTGTTGTAGGGGTGGCTGTGTTGGTGGGTGAGACTAGTGGAGCGGTCTGACAGCGAGAGAGAGGAGGGGAGGAGGGAGGGGAGGAGGGAGGGGAGGGAGAGGAGGAGGAGGAGGGGGAGGAGGGAGGGGGAGAGGGGGACAGGAGGGGAGGAGGAGGAGGGGGGAGGAGGGAGGGGAGGAGGGAGAGGGGGAGGAGGGAGGGGGGGAGAGGAGGGGAGGAGGAGGAGGGAGGGGAGGAGGGGGGAGGAGGGAGAGGAGGGGGAGGGAGGGGAGGGAGAGGAGAGGGGGAGGGGGAGGAGGGGAGGGGGACAGGAGGGGAGGAGGAGGAGGGAGGGGAGGGGGAGGAGGAGGGGGGGAGGAGGAGGGAGGGAGAGGAGGAGGGAGGAGGGGGAGGGAGGGGAGGAGGAGGGAGGGGAGGAGGGAGAGGAGGAGGGGAAGGGAGGGAGGGGAGGGAGAGGAGGGAGGAGGAGGGGGGAGGAGGAGGGAGGGAGAGGAGGGGGGAGGAGGGAGGGGGTTAGTGGGAACGAAAGAAAAAACAAGGATGACGGAAATAGAAAGAGATCCGTCTAGCTAAACAACAAGAGCAGAGAGAACCTGTCTGTCTGTCTGTCTGTCTGTCTGTCTGTCTGTCTGTCTGTCTGTCTGTCTGTCTGTCTGTCTGTCTGTCTGTCTGTGTCTGTCTGTCTGTCTGTCTGTCTGTCTGTCTGGTCACCTGAGACTGGCATCTGGTTAGGATGCCTCTCGGGAGTCTCCATATAGACAAATTCACAGAGGCTTGCCTGGGTGCGGCCATTACTGAGGTGTACCATTAAGCGCAGCAGCACTGATTAGCTACACCTGGCCTACGGAGCACCTGCTCCATGGATTACACCTCAGTAATGGCCGCGCCCAGGGCACCCCTCTGTGAATTAGTCTATAGGGAGGTCCTTGAGGCACGTCCCACTGGGAGGAGACCCCGGGGCAGACCAAGGACCAGATGGAGGTAACTCACTGGCCTTGGAACGCCTCGGGGATCCCCCAGGAGGAAGTCAATAAATGTTGCTCTGGAGGAGAGGGGAAGTCATGGAGCTCTCTGGTGGAGCTGTTGCCCCCGCGACCCGACTACGGATAAGCGGTTGAAGATGGACGGATGGAGGAGAACACTGGACTGATCACAGTCTCTGTCTCCTCCTCCTGAGGAGAACACTGGACTGATCACAGTCTCTGTCTCCTCCTCCTGAGGAGAACACTGGACTGATCACAGTCTCTGTCTCCTCCTCCTGCTAGCTTCCTGCATGTGTCACCAAGAAGAACCTGGACGCACGCACGCACGCACGCACGCACGCACGCACGCACGCACGCACGCACGCACGCACGCACGCACGCACGCACGCACGCACGCACACCCTCCCACTCCCAGTTGCCTTGCTGCTGCTTCCTTACTTCCGCGCGACAGAGCCGTGTGATAACTGTGTGTTGAAGTTAAATAACACTTACACAATGTTAGGATGACAAGAGAGGGAGAGAGAGACAGAGAGAGACAGAGAGAGAGAGAGCCTGTCTGCCTGCCTGCCTGTCTGCCTGCCTGCCTGCCTGTCTGTCTGTCTGTCTGTCTGTCTGTCTGTCTGTCTGTCTGTCTGTCTGTCTGTCTGTCTGTCTGTCTGTCTGTCTGTCTGTCTGTCTGTCTGTCTCTCTCTCTGAAAGCAGAGAGAGAGAGAGGAGTGAGTGAGCGAGTGAGCTTCATTTGCATGTGAATCAACAACTGCGTGCCGCCGGGCCCCACAGGTGACAGAAATAGAACAATGGCCGCCCGGCCCGTGGCTATTTATAGGTCAGGCGAGGCGAGCTGGGATTGGCTGGAGCGGCATTGATGCGTTTTAAAAATACCTCACTGACACTACCGTGCCAAACACAGCTGTCTCTGCTCGGAGCTGCACACACACACACACACACACACACACACACACACACACACACACACACACGCACCCACACGCACACACACACAAACACACACCCATTGCCACAAGACACGTGTATCGGAGCTCCAGACTCCTGGGTCTAGAAACAGATGATTCCCTCCATGCCTCTCCTCCAGACTCCTGGGTCTAGAAACAGATGATTCCCTCCATGCCTCTCCTCCAGACTCCTGGGTCTAGAAACAGATGATTCCCTCCATGCCTCCTCCAGACTCCTGGGTCTAGAAACAGATGATTCCCTCCATGCCTCTCCTCCAGACTCCTGGGTCTAGAAACAGATGATTCCCTCCATGCCTCTCCTCCAGACTCCTGGGTCTAGAAACAGATGTTTCCCTCCATGCCTCCTCCAGACTCCTGGGTCTAGAAACAGATGATTCCCTCCATGCCTCTCCTCCAGACTCCTGGGTCTAGAAACAGATGATTCCCTCCATGCCTCTCCTCCAGACTCCTGGGTCTAGAAACAGATGATTCCCTCCATGCCTCTCCTCCAGACTCCTGGGTCTAGAAACAGATGATTCCCTCCATGCCTCCTCCAGACTCCTGGGTCTAGAAACAGATGATTCCCTCCATGCCTCTCCTCCAGACTCCTGGGTCTAGAAACAGATGATTCCCTCCATGCCTCTCCTCCAGACTCCTGGGTCTAGAAACAGATGATTCCCTCCATGCCTCCTCCAGACTCCTGGGTCTAGAAACAGATGATTCCCGTGTGTGTGTGTGTGTGTGTGTGTGTGTGTGTGTGTGTGTGTGTGTGTGTGTGTGTGTGTGTGTGTGTGTGTGTGTGTGTGTGTGTATGTGTGTGTGTGTGTGTGTGTGTGTGTGTGTGTGTGTGTGTGTGTGCGTGCTAAGGCTGTCCCCAAACATTCAAGGTTCGAATGTTCGCTCGTTAGGGTTGGCACTCGAATCTTAATTAATGGGCTTGAACCATTCGTTTTTTTTTGTTTTTGTTTTTTATTAAATAAAAAATATATTTCCCTTTTTTTATTAACTCGAAAATATCTCTCGGCGAGAATGCGATATGAGCATGTAAAAAAAAAAGTAAGTTTCTAGTGCATTCCTGTCAGAAGTTATGATTTTTTAAAGAAATATCTCCTAGTTCTGCTGTCCCATCTCCCGTGCACAATAATTTGCTGATTGGCCTACAGCTGAGGTGATTGACCTTTCTCACCTTGTTCTGTGAGAACAAAAGAGTTCCATTGAATGGAATGTCTGACACGTCTCTCTCACACACGGACACACACCAGCATGATCGCTGACAGGGGAACCGTTCTTAGCAGCCATGATATATTAGCATATGCTCTCTAGCATCACATCACAAAAAGCAGGGAACTCTGATCATTGTTTCATCATTGCAAAACGGATACACAGGTGGAACAAATAACGAGCAATATACGCTGTCTTAGCTGCCTGCCAGCAAGCTCACATGAGCTTGCAGATCAGCTGTTTTCGCGGAGCCACTTGACGGTGTGTGCGTGTGTGTGTGTGTGTGTGTGTGTTGGGAGAGACGAGAGAGATTGATAAAGAGCAGGGGAGACGCGCTGCGCTCTGATCGAGACGGATATCTCAAAGGTTATTTTTTAAATTAATTAGAAACAAATGGTCCGGATGTTCGCTCGAAAATTCCTGCCGAAGTTCGAGTCCTAAAAAAAGGGCTAAGGTACAGCCTTAGTGCGTGCGTGCGTGCGTGTGTGTGTGTGTGTGTGTGTGTGTGTGTGTGTGTGCGCGTGCGCGCGCGTGTGTGTGTGTGTGTGTGTGTGTGTGTGTGTGTGTGTGTGTGTGTGTATGTATGTGTGCGTGCAGCTCCAATCATTGGCTCTATCTATGCACCACCACTGTTCCTCCAATCATCTGACATGTTGCTGAGGTCAATCACAATAAGGATATCGATTTGGTTCCATTCACGAGTAGTTCCAGCCACGTCACAGGTCATTGAGGTCAAACAGTTAATCGCATCTAATTCTATTCATGATGTGAATCATGCACTTCATCACAGTCACCCACATGTAGACCAAGGTTATAATCAATAGAAATCAAATGTCTATAAACTGTATTACAGGCTCGTCGTGGCCCACAAGGTAATAAGAGAATATACTGTATACTGTAGTATGTATGTATTCCTGCAGTTTGCAACTGTTTCTCAGACCGGGCACATGTTGGCTGCCAGCGTTGTCTCATATTCCACTGATTCTAAATTATTGAGCGGCGCTTATAGCCCCTCCTATATACAGGTTTAATGTTTGTTTTAAAAACGCTGTTGACAATGAAGGGAAAATGTACGTCATCTTGTCCCTAACACAAACATTAAAATTCTATTAACAATAAAGAGAATGTAATGTCTGTGTTACACACTTGGATTGAAATGATGATTTTCCAGTGTGCAGGAATTAAAGGGATTTATTTATCTGTAAACACACAGACAAAGGCACACATATGCAACACTGCTCACGTTGTTGCAAACTCTGGTCCTAACTGATCAGTATATCACAAAGATCACAATATCAGTCAATAAGGTGCATTCAGTTGGTATGAAATAGCAGTAATATTCTTACTTGTAAACAGTGTACAGAAACCACAAAATGACTTATCTTGTATCCAAAATACTCACAATTATCAAATACATACAATATCACATTACTATATCAATCACAAAACGTTTTCACCTTGTAAACAAAATATGTGTCTTCAGTAAACTCACAGTATTATTTAAATAACTCTCAAAAACGGACTATCTCAGCTGCATTACATTACTCTGGCTACCATAATGAAATCATCTTACACAACACACATCCACCTCTCATTCATTCCAGGCTACAGATGAGCTTCTTAACCCCACCCAAAACGTCATGTTCAGTATATTAAGATAAGCATTTCTAATGACAACTCATTCCACACACACATTTGCCTTGCACAGAGAGTGTTTAGCTGCCCAAACGATTGCCTGTCCAAAAATGAGCATCCCTCATTCATTGTAGTGCAAACCAAGAATGATAACTGTTTCACAGCTTCAGTAAATGTATAATCATGCAAAATGTCTCAACCACAGTTCACAGTAGGCTATAATGTAACCAACTAATTAAATGAAAATGAAACACAATCATGTATTGGAACAATCGAATGAAATAATATGATGGGGGTATTCCTGTTTCCTGTATTAAACATGTACTTCAGAATCCCAATATAATCATGTATCTCACTCTGTGTTGGCACCGTTTGTTTTACATCACCATTAGACTTTATTAGCGCCCCTCACTTCACACGGGTGTGATTTTTTATATATATATATATATAACGCTATAACGCTATAGCATTACATTACATTACAGTCATTTAGCAGACGCTTTTATCCAAAGCGACTTACAATAAGTGTATTCAACATAGGTAGGGAACAAAAACTACTAATCACCAGAAGTCTTTAGTGCATTTTCTGCAAAAACAAGCAACCAAGAGTATACCTAGCGCTAAGGTAAAAGTGCAATATATCAGCTACCTATTTCCTTAAACAGATGAGACAAAATAGCTAAATCAAATGAGCATGAGCTAAAACAATTAAGTGTATCGACTAAACAAGATCCAATAAACAATACAACAATAGAAAGTCCTTCCAATACATGACTTTTGAAGATTACGTCATGAGTCTGTTTGTTTCCAAGCAGCTCTTATTTTGAAGAGGAAGAGGAAGTCTGTTTGGGTTGTAGCCAGCTGCCATGACAGTCACAGCTGTGATGCCAGACAGGTCACAGATGTAAACAAGGAGTGAAGACAGTGGTGGATTAAACACAACATGCTTTTAGCCAAGGTTCATTTATTTACCATAATGAAAACCATGCATCTTTAGACAATATGTACACACTTTGGAATGATGTTAAACCATTGTGGGCGGGAACCCCTTTTGGTTTTAGCATTATGCTATGCTTTAGCTATTGAAAAATAGCAGATCTACAAGCTCATAGCGCGCCACCGAGTGGCGCGCTACGAGCTTGTAGGTCTGCTATTTTTGAAAAATCGAAGAACGACTGACACAGAAACATAGCTTTTTCAGAAAACTGTCAGGATGTATAAGACATTTATAGAATCTGATCTCAGGTCAAAATGATGTTAAACATGGTGGAACCTCTACAGTGGAACCTCTACAGTGGAACCTCTACAGTGGCGGCATTAGGTGAGTAGAATGATGTTAAACATGGTGGAACCTCTACAGTGGAACCTCTACAGTGGCGGCATTAGGTGAGTTAGTTAATTAAGTTACCATTATTATACACACGGCTGCCATCTTGCCAGCAAGGTGCTGCTAACTAGATGCAGCTTCCCATTGGCAGCCCATTCACCCAAACAGCTTCCCATTGACAGCCCATTCATCCAAACAGCTTCCCATTGACAGCCCATTCATCCAAACAGCTTCCCATTGACAGCCCATTCACCCAAACAGCTTCCCATTGACACTCCATGCACCCAAACAGCTTCCCATTGACAGCCCATTCATCCAAACAGCTTCCCATTGACAGCCCATTCACCCAAACAGCTTCCCATTGGCAGCCCATTCATCCAAACAGCTTCCCATTGACAGCCCATTCATCCAAACAGCTTCCCATTGACAGCCCATTCATCCAAACAGCTTCCCATTGACAGCCCATTCATCCAAACAGCTTCCCATTGGCAGCCCATTCATCCAAACAGCTTCCCATTGGCAGCCCATTCATCCAAACAGCTTCCCATTGGCAGCCCATTCACCCAAACACAAAAGTCCTGTCTGATTGCATTAAACAACATCAAACTCACCAACATTGCAGCTGTACGGAAAGCTTGAATTATCCTCTTTCTATCTGCAAAGTGTTTGTTTCGTCAACAAATTAAAAACTAGACTAAAATGTTAGGAAGGGACTAGCCTCGGAAACCCAGACGTTTTTATTTCCAGGGAGAAAAAAAAAGGAAGGGACTAGTGGACCAGAGATCCAGTATAAGTCCTTTTACACTTGGTTGCATGCTGAAAATAGCCGATCTACAAGCTTGTAGATCTACAAGCTTGTAGATCTACAAGCTTGTAGATCTACAAGCTTGTAGATCGGCTATTTTCAGCAAGTCTAAAATCAGCCATTATGACAGCATCAAGGCCCGCCCAAAATACAATTTACAATTTACAATTTAGGCATTTAGCAGACGCTCTTAATCCAGAGCGACTTACATTAGGCAAGAACAACAGTATGGGAATACATCACATATATAAAATGCATTTATCAAGAAACATGCGTAAGCTAAGAACGTAACTAGAACATATCTATATAATGACACTATACATATTAAATATACATATATACTATACTATGCTATACATATGTACTATGATGTGCTATGACTACATACAATGCAATTATTGTGCTGTCTACATGACATGCTATAAGTCTGTTTCAAATGCTATCTAAGTCTAAAAAGTGCTATCTAAAATACATTTTAGTCGACTAAATCAACTGTAGATTTAGTCGACTAAAATCTTATGATATTTAATCGACACAAACATTCCAGGTGACTATAAAATGTGCTAAATAAAACTAAATAAAAACTATTCAAGAAACTAAAACTAAAATCTAAATTTGCTGCCAAGAACAACACCATGGCGTGTGGAGCCAGCATGCCTGGCTATTTTTAGCTCCAGACAGACAGAAGGAATTTTATTTTTTTTCCTCCTTCTTCTTCTTATTTTTTACTGTGTTGTTTCAGCTGGACAAACATTTAACCCTTCGATCCTTCTCCAGCACAGAAAACATACATTTAACCCTTCGATCCTTCTCCAGCACAGAACACATTTAACCCTTCGATCCTTCTCCAGCACAGAACACATACATTTAACCCCTCGATCCTTCTCCAGCACAGAAAACATACATTTAACCCTTCGATCCTTCTGCAGCACAGAAAACATACATTTAACCCTTCGATCCTTCTCCAGCACAGAAAACATACATTTAACCCTTCGATCCTTCTCCAGCACAGAAAACATACATTTAACCCTTCGATCCTTCTCCAGCACAGAAAACATACATTTAACCCTTCGATCCTTCTCCAGCACAGAACACATTTAACCCTTCGATCCTTCTCCAGCACAGAACACATTTAACCCTTCGGTCCTTCTCCAGCACAGAACACATTTAACCCTTCGATCCTTCTCCAGCACAGAACACATTTAACCCTTCGGTCCTTCTCCAGCACAGAACACATTTAACCCTTCGGTCCTTCTCCAGCACAGAACACATTTAACCCTTCGATCCTTCTCCAGCACAGAACACATTTAACCCTTCGATCCTTCTCCAGCACAGAAAACAAACATTTAACCCTTCGATCCTTCTCCAGCACTGAAAACAAACATTTAACCCTTCGATCCTTCTGCAGCACAGAACACATTTAACCCTTCGATCCTTCTCCAGCACAGAAAACAAACATTTAACCCTTCGATCCTTCTCCAGCACTGAAAACAAACATTTAACCCTTCGATCCTTCTCCAGCACAGAACACATTTAACCCTTCGGTCCTTCTGCAGCACAGAAAACAAACATTTAACCCTTCGATCCTTCTCCAGCACAGAAAACAAACATTTAACCCTTCGATCCTTCTCCAGCACAGAAAACATACAAAGGAGCAGGAAATGCGCAGCTTGCAGCTCATGCACCACTGTGGTTTTTGAGTGGTGTAAACCACTCCTACAACTGGCTTTTTTGTGCAGAAAAAATGAGCATGGTTGCTATGTTCACACTGTTGTAATGACGTAATGAAATCACACCCGGGTGAACAGGGTGAACATAGCAACCATGCTCATTTTTTCTGCACAAACAAAGCCAGGTAATGAAATCACACCCGGGTGTGATTTCATTACGTCAGACATGATTTCATTACGTCAGACAGACCTTACACCACTCAGTTCACACGGGTGTGATTTTTTATTTTAGTTTTAGTCATAGATATAGTCTTTTGAATAGTTTTCATTTAGTCACATTTTAGTCACCTGGAATGTTTTTTACTGTATAGTCTAGTTTAGGTCGACTAAATGCCATAAGATTTTAGTCGACTGAATCTACGGTCGATTTAGTCAACTAAAATGTATTTTGGGGCCGGTGCCTTGATGCCGTCGTAATGGCTGATTCTTACACTTGCTGAAAATAGCCGATCTACAAGCTCACAACGCGTCACAGCGCGACGCGTTGTGAGCTTGTAGATCGGCTATTTTCAGCATGTAACCAATGCTGTAAAATGACTTCTACTGGATCTCTTGTCCACTACCAGACATACAACTATACTTTAAGAGGTCATGTTCAATATTGGGCTTTTTTTAGGCACTTGTAAAAATGTGATTGTTTTTAATATAAAGAAAGAGGGGGGGAGGGGGATGGGTCTAATTTGGTTCCTCTTAGCTTGTTAATCTCAGATCTAGAACTAATCAGGCGAAGAAAAAAAATCATCTTTTCCGTCATATCTGATCTGACTATAGAGAGACATAACTTTACGCTTCAGAGAAAAAATATAGAAACAAAAGGAGATGCCATTAATAATTATTGAAATATCGCGTCCCGCGCTATAGGCAACAATAATCCCTGTTAAATAGCATTAGGAAAGCAATGGCGTGCGTGCGTGCCTGCGTGTGTGCGTGCTTGCGTGCTTGCGTGCGTGCGTGCGTGCAGGATAACGGTGCCGTGGTAATTTACTGTAACTATGCTAGCTTCCTGCCGTCTGATAGGGGATTAAGGGATTGGGACTATAGCTGGTGTGTGTGTGTGTGTGTTTGTGTGTGTGTGTGTGTGTGTGTGAACAGCCAACACAGACAGATTTCGTCGACTAACACTATATGACGAAAAAAAAAATGTCGACTATAGGCTACTTTGTTCACTGAAATAGAAATTAAATGAAAACTAAGCTATGATGACTAAAACTAAAACTATGTTTTATTACTGCTTTGCCTAATTGTACAGCACTTTGGTCAACTTTGTTGTTTTAAACGTGCTCTATAAATAAAATTGGATTGGATTGGAAAACTAAGACTAAATATTATTGTCAATGTCATCACTGTACTGTAACACTGTACTGTAAGTGTAGGCTTAGATTAGACGTTATAGACGTTGAAACAACGTCGTTTCAACGTCTATATATAGACGTTGAAACAACATCTATATATAGACGGTCTACATTTAGACCTGTAGTCTAAATGTAGACCGTCTCTATATAGACGTTGAAACGACGTTGTTTCAACGTCTAATCTAAGCCTAGACTGCTAAAAAATTTAGACGTATATTAGACTACCCATCCTCAGTGGGTCTGGTTACCCAGACCCACCCCCCAGAAGGTTCACTGATTTAGGTTTAAAAGCAGAACAGACTGGTTTACTGATTTAGGTTTAAAAGCAGAACAGACTGGTGTACTGGTTTAGGTTTAAAAGCAGAACAGACTGGTTTACTGGTTGAGGTTTAAAATCAGAACAGACTGGTTTACTGATTTAGGTTTAAAAGCAGAACAGATGGTTTACTGGTTGAGGTTTAAAATCAGAACAGACTGGTTTACTGATTTAGGTTTAAAAGCAGAACAGACTGGTGTACAAAAGAGTTCTTTAGACAGTTTTTCTTATATTTCGGGACTCTAAAGCGCCTCATGGAGCAACAGTTGATATTCATCATTTAAAACATGTAAGCCGGGATCAGATACTCTTCGCCAGTCTAAGCATGCTCTTGGTCTCATGTCTTCTCTAAACAGTCTAAGCATGCTCTTGGTCTCATGGCTTCTCTAAACAGTCTAAGCATGGTCTTGGTCTCATAGCTTCTCTAAACAGTCTAAGCTCTTGGTCTCATGGCTTCTCTAAACAGTCTAAGCTCTTGGTCTCATGGCTTCTCTAAACAGTCTAAGCTCTTGGTCTCATGGCTTCTCTAAACAGTCTAAGCTCTTGGTCTCATGGCTTCTCTAAACAGTCTAAGCTCTTGGTCTCATGGCTTCTCTAAACAGTCTAAGCTCTTGGTCTCATGGCTTCTCTAAACAGTCTAAGCATGCTCTTGGTCTCATGGCTTCTCTAAACAGTCTAAGCTCTTGGTCTCATGGCTTCTCTAAACAGTCTAAGCTCTTGGTCTCATGGCTTCTCTAAACAGTCTAAGCTCTTGGTCTCATGGCTTCTCTAAACAGTCTAAGCTCTTGGTCTCATGGCTTCTCTAAACAGTCTAAGCATGCTCTTGGTCTCATGGCTTCTCTAAACAGTCTAAGCATGCTCTTGGTCTCATAGCTTCTCTAAACAGTCTAAGCTCTTGGTCTCATGGCTTCTCTAAACAGTCTAAGCTCTTGGTCTCATGGCTTCTCTAAACAGTCTAAGCTCTTGGTCTCATAGCTTCTCTAAACAGTCTAAGCTCTTGGTCTCATAGCTTCTCTAAACAGTCTAAGCTCTTGGTCTCATAGCTTCTCTAAACAGTCTAAGCTCTTGGTCTCATGGCTTCTCTAAACATTCTAAGCATGATCTTGGTCTCATGGCTTCTCTAAACAGTCTAAGCATGCTCTTGGTCTCATGGCTTCTCTAAACAGTCAAAGCATGCTCTTGGTCTCATGGCTTCTCTAAACAGTCTAAGCATGCTCTTGGTCTCATGGCTTCTCTAAACAGTCTAAGCTCTTGGTCTCATGGCTTCTCTAAACAGTCTAAGCTCTTGGTCTCATGGCTTCTCTAAACAGTCTAAGCATGCTCTTGGTCTCATAGCTTCTCTAAACAGTCTAAGCTCTTGGTCTCATAGCTTCTTTAAACAGTCTAAGCTCTTGGTCTCATAGCTTCTTTAAACAGTCTAAGCATGCTCTTGGTCTCGTAGCTTCTCTAAACAGTCTAAGCTCTTGGTCTCATGGCTTCTCTAAACAGTCTAAGCTCTTGGTCTCATGGCTTCTCTAAACAGTCTAAGCTCTTGGTCTCATAGCTTCTCTAAACAGTCTAAGCTCTTGGTCTCATAGCTTCTCTAAACATTGGATCATTAAGCTTGTAGATCTTGTAGATCGGCTCTTTTCAAACGGATAACGGGCTGACTTGGTTAATTCAGTAGCCTATGTTTAGCCTGCGTTCCAGCCCCGATTCGCTGCGTTCCGTAGATTTGTAAATGTCACTTAAAACGAAGTGTCATTTACAAATCGGACGGAAGGCAGCGAATCAGGCCTTATGTAATAGATGTTTTGTAATATTAACCCATTTTGGGCGGTGTTGGTGTTTTAAAGCATTATGTTATACTTTAGCTATTGAAAAATAGCAGATCTACAAGCTCGTAGCGCAGCACTCGGTGCCGCGCTACGAGCTTGTAGATCTGCTATTTTTTGGTTTTGGTATTTTAAGCATTATTTTATACTTTAGCTATTGACAAATAGCAGAGTGCCGCGCTACGAGCTTGTAGGTCATAGAAACACTGACATAGAACCACTGACATAGAAACACTGACATAGAACCACTGACATAGAACCACTGACATAGAACCACTGACATAGAAACACTGACATAGAACCACTGACATAGAAACACTGACATAGAACCACTGACATAGAAACACTGACATAGAAACACTGACATAGAACCACTGACATAGAACCACTGATGTAGAAACATGGGGTTTTTCAGAAAACTGTCAGGATTTAGAAGACATTTGTAGAATTGTTAATCTAAATCTACACATTAACTTCTAACAAAAGTTTCCAGATAAATTTAGTGGGTTAAAAAAAGTTTGCCTCTGAGATGTAGTGCAGTAGAAGTATTTACATAAAATAAAACAAAACAAAACGTTGGTACAGAATCTACAGCAGCGGTTCCCAAAGTGGGGTCCGCGGACCACTAGGGGTCCGCGGACCACTAGGGGTCCGCGGACCACTAGGGGTCCGCGGACCACTAGGGGTACGTGGACCACTAGGGGTATGCGGACCACTAGGGGTACGCGGACCACTAGGGGTACGTGGACCACTAGGGGTACGTGGACCACGCGGACCACTAGGGGTACGTGGACCACTAGGGGTACGCGGACCACTAGGGGTACGCGGACCACTAGGGGTACGTGGACCACTAGGGGTACGCGGACCACTAGGGGTACCACTAGGGGTACGCGGACCACTAGGGGTACCACTAGGGGTACGTGGACCACTAGGGGTACCACTAGGGGTACGTGGACCACTAGGGGTACCACTAGGGGTACGTGGACCACTAGGGGTATGTGGACCACTAGGGGTACGCGGACCACTAGGGGTACCACTAGGGGTACGCGGACCACTAGGGGTACCACTAGGGGTACGTGGACCACTAGGGGTACCACTAGGGGTACGTGGACCACTAGGGGTATGTGGACCACTAGGGGTACGCGGACCACTAGGGGTACCACTAGGGGTACGTGGACCACTAGGGGTATGTGGACCACTAGGGGTACGCGGACCACTAGGGGTACCACTAGGGGTACCACTAGGGGTACGTGGACCACTAGGGGTATGTGGACCACTAGGGGTACGTGGACCACTAGGGGTACGTGGACCACTAGCGGTCCGCGGACCACTAGGGGTACGCGGACCACTAAGGGTACGCGGACCACTAGGGGTACGTGGACCACTAGGGGTACGTGGACCACTAGGGGTACCACTAGGGGTACGTGGACCACTAGGGGTACGTGGACCACTAGGGGTACGATGACCACTAGGGGTACGCGGACCACTAGGGGTACCACTAGGGGTACGCGGACCACTAGGGGTACGTGGACCACTAGGGGTACCACTAGGGGTACCACTAGGGGTACGTGGACCACTAGGGGTACGTGGACCACTAGGGGTACGATGACCACTAGGGGTACGCGGACCACTAGGGGTACGTGGACCACTAGGGGTACCACTAGGGGTACCACTAGGGGTACCACTAGGGGTACCACTAGGGGTACGTGGACCACTAGGGGTACGTGGACCACTAGGGGTACGATGACCACTAGGGGTACGCGGACCACTAGGGGTACGTGGACCACTAGGGGTACCACTAGGGGTACGTGGACCACTAGGGGTACCACTAGGGGTACCACTAGGGGTACGTGGACCACTAGGGGTACGATGACCACTAGGGGTACGTGGACCACTAGGGGTACGTGTACCACTAGGGGTACGTGGACCACTAGGGGTACGTGGACCACTAGGGGTACGATGACCACTAGGGGTACGTGGACCACTAGGGGTACGTGGACCACTAGGGGTACCACTAGGGGTACGTGGACCACTAGGGGTACGTGGACCACTAGGGGTACGTGGACCACTAGGGGTACGATGACCACTAGGGGTACGCGGACCACTAGGGGTACGTGGACCACTAGGGGTACCACTAGGGGTACGTGGACCACTAGGGGTACCACTAGGGGTACCACTAGGGGTACGTGGACCACTAGGGGTACGATGACCACTAGGGGTACGTGGACCACTAGGGGTACGTGTACCACTAGGGGTACGTGGACCACTAGGGGTACGTGGACCACTAGGGGTACGATGACCACTAGGGGTACGTGGACCACTAGGGGTACGTGGACCACTAGGGGTACCACTAGGGGTACGTGGACCACTAGGGGTACGTGGACCACTAGGGGTACGTGGACCACTAGGGGTACGATGACCACTAGGGGTACGCGGACCACTAGGGGTACGATGACCACTAGGGGTACGATGACCACTAGGGGTACGTGGACCACTAGGGGTACGTGGACCACTAGGGGTACCACTAGGGGTACGTGGACCACTAGGGGTACGTGGACCACTAGGGGTACGATGACCACTAGGGGTACGCGGACCACTAGGGGTACGATGACCACTAGGGGTACGTGGACCACTAGGGGTACGCGGACCACTAGGGGTACCACTAGGGGTACCACTAGGGGTACGTGGACCACTAGGGGTACGATGACCACTAGGGGTACCACTAGGGGTGCTTGGACCACTAGGGGTACGTGGACCACTAGGGGTACGTGGACCACTAGGGGTACCACTAGGGGTACGCGGACCACTAGGGGTACGTGGACCACTAGGGGTACGCGGACCACTAGGGGTACGTGGACCACTAGGGGTACCACTAGGGGTACCACTAGGGGTACGTGGACCACTAGGGGTACGCAGACCACTAGGGGTACGTGGACCACTAGGGGTACCACTAGGGGTACCACTAGGGGTACCACTAGGGGTACGTGGACCACTAGGGGTACGTGGACCACTAGGGGTACGTGGACCACTAGGGGTACGTGGACCACTAGGGGTACGCGGACCACTAGGGGTACGTGGACCACTAGGGGTACCACTAGGGGTACCACTAGGGGTACGTGGACCACTAGGGGTACGCAGACCACTAGGGGTACGTGGACCACTAGGGGTACCACTAGGGGTACCACTAGGGGTACGTGGACCACTAGGGGTACGCAGACCACTAGGGGTACGTGGACCACTAGGGGTACCACTAGGGGTACGTGGACCACTAGGGGTACCACTAGGGGTACGTGGACCACTAGGGGTACCACTAGGGGTACGTGGACCACTAGGGGTACGCGGACCACTAGGGGTACGTGGACCACTAGGGGTACGTGGACCACTAGGGGTACGTGGACCACTAGGGGTACGCGGACCACTAGGGGTACCACTAGGGGTACCACTAGGGGTACGTGGACCACTAGGGGTACGATGACCACTAGGGGTACCACTAGGGGTACGTGGACCACTAGGGGTACGTGGACCACTAGGGGTACGTGGACCACTAGGGGTACCACTAGGGGTACGTGGACCACTAGGGGTACGTGGACCACTAGGGGTACGTGGACCACTAGGGGTACGCGGACCACTAGGGGTACGTGGACCACTAGGGGTACGCGGACCACTAGGGGTACGATGACCACTAGGGGTACGCGGACCACTAGGGGTACCACTAGGGGTACCACTAGGGGTACGTGGACCACTAGGGGTACGATGACCACTAGGGGTACGTGGACCACTAGGGGTACGATGACCACTAGGGGTACGTGGACCACTAGGGGTACGTGGACCACTAGGGGTACGATGACCACTAGGGGTTCGATGACCACTAGGGGTACCACTAGGGGTACGTGGACCACTAGGGGTACGCGGACCACTAGGGGTACGATGACCACTAGGGGTACGTGGACCACTAGGGGTACGCGGACCACTAGGGGTACGATGACCACTAGGGGTACGTGGACCACTAGGGGTACGTGGACCACTAGGGGTACGCGGACCACTAGGGGTACCACTAGGGGTACCACTAGGGGTACCACTAGGGGTACGTGGACCACTAGGGGTACGTGGACCACTAGGGGTACGCGGACCACTAGGGGTACCACTAGGGGTACCACTAGGGGTACCACTAGGGGTACGATGACCACTAGGGGTACGTGGACCACTAGGGGTACGTGGACCACTAGGGGTACCACTAGGGGTACCACTAGGGGTACCCCTAGTGGTACCCCTAGTGGTACCACTAGGGGTACCACTAGGGGTACCACTAGGGGTACGCGGACCACTAGGGGTCCGCGGACCACTAGGGGTACGTGGACCACTAGGGGTACGTGGACCACTAGGGGTACGATGACCACTAGGGGTACGCGGACCACTAGGGGTACGTGGACCACTAGGGGTACGTGGACCACTAGGGGTACGATGACCACTAGGGGTACGTGGACCACTAGGGGTACCACTAGGGGTACGTGGACCACTAGGGGTACCACTAGGGGTACGTGGACCACTAGGGGTACCACTAGGGGTACGCGGACCACTAGGGGGACCACTAGGGGGACCACTAGGGGTACCACTAGGGGTACGTGGACCACTAGGGGGACCACTAGGGGGACCACTAGGGGTACCACTAGGGGTACGTGGACCACTAGGGGGACCACTAGGGGTACGCGGACCACTAGGGGTACGCGGACCACTAAGGGTCCGCGGACCACTAGGGGACGGACCCCCGTCTGAAAATATGTTGTTCCAGGACCAACCACCCCCCCCCCCCCCCCCCTGCATGAAGTAAAGATGTTGTTCCAGGACGCCCCCCCCCCCCCCCCCTGCATGAAGTAAAGATGTTGTTCCAGGACCCCCCCCCCCCCTGCATGAAGTAAAGATGTTGTTCCAGGACCCCCCCCCCCTGCATGAAGTAAAGATGTTGTTCCAGGACCCCCCCCCCCCTGCATGAAGTAAAGATGTTGTTCCAGGACCCCCCCCCCCCTGCATGAAGTAAAGATGTTGTTCCAGGACCCCCCCCCCCCCCTGCATGAAGTAAAGATGTTGTTCCAGGACCCCCCCCCCCTGCATGAAGTAAAGATGTTGTTCCAGGACCCCCCCCCCCCTGCATGAAGTAAAGATGTTGTTCCATGACCCCCCCCCCCTGCATGAAGTAAAGATGTTGTTCCAGGACCCCCCCCCCCTGCATGAAGTAAAGATGTTGTTCCAGGACCCCCCCCCCCCCCCTGCATGAAGTAAAGATGTTGTTCCAGGACCCCCCCCCCCTGCATGAAGTAAAGATGTTGTTCCCAGGACCCCCCCCCCCCCTGCATGAAGTAAAGATGTTGTTCCAGGACCCCCCCCCCCCCCCCTGCATGAAGTAAAGATGTTGTTCCAGGACCCCCCCCCCCCCTGCATGAAGTAAAGATGTTGTTCCAGGACCCCCCCCCCCTGCATGAAGTAAAGATGTTGTTCCAGGACCCCCCCCCCCCTGCATGAAGTAAAGATGTTGTTCCAGGACCCCCCCCCCCCTGCATGAAGTAAAGATGTTGTTCCAGGACCCCCCCCCCCCCTGCATGAAGTAAAGATGTTGTTCCATGACCCCCCCCCCCTGCATGAAGTAAAGATGTTGTTCCAGGACCCCCCCCCCCCTGCATGAAGTAAAGATGTTGTTCCAGGACCCCCCCCCCCCTGCATGAAGTAAAGATGTTGTTCCAGGACCCCCCCCCCCTGCATGAAGTAAAGATGTTGTTCCAGGACCCCCCCCCCCCTGCATGAAGTAAAGATGTTGTTCAGGACCCCCCCCCCTGCATGAAGTAAAGATGTTGTTCCAGGACCCCCCCCCCCCTGCATGAAGTAAAGATGTTGTTCCAGGACCCCCCCCCCCCCTGCATGAAGTAAAGATGTTGTTCCAGGACCCCCCCCCCCTGCATGAAGTAAAGATGTTGTTCCAGGACCCCCCCCCCCCTGCATGAAGTAAAGATGTTGTTCCATGACCCCCCCCCCCCCCCCCTGCATGAAGAAATATGTTGTTCCAGGACCCCCCCCCCCCCTGCATGAAGTAAAGATGTTGTTCCAGGACCCCCCCCCCTGCATGAAGTAAAGATGTTGTTCCAGGACCCCCCCCCCCCCCCCTGCATGAAGTAAAGATGTTGTTCCAGGACCCCCCCCCCCCTGCATGAAGTAAAGATGTTGTTCCAGGACCCCCCCCCCCCTGCATGAAGTAAAGATGTTGTTCCAGGACCCCCCCCCCCCCTGCATGAAGTAAAGATGTTGTTCCAGGACCCCCCCCCCCTGCATGAAGTAAAGATGTTGTTCCAGGACGCCCCCCCCCCCCCCCCCCCTGCATGAAGTAAAGATGTTGTTCCAGGACCCCCCCCCCTGCATGAAGTAAAGATGTTGTTCCAGGACCCCCCCCCCCCCTGCATGAAGTAAAGATGTTGTTCCAGGACCCCCCCCCCCTGCATGAAGTAAAGATGTTGTTCCAGGACCCCCCCCCCCCTGCATGAAGTAAAGATGTTGTTCCAGGACCCCCCCCCCCCTGCATGAAGTAAAGATGTTGTTCCAGGACCCCCCCCCCCCTGCATGAAGTAAAGATGTTGTTCCAGGACCCCCCCCCCCCCTGCATGAAGTAAAGATGTTGTTCCAGGACGCCCCCCCCCCCCCCCCTGCATGAAGTAAAGATGTTGTTCCAGGACCCCCCCCCCCCTGCATGAAGTAAAGATGTTGTTCCAGGACCCCCCCCCCCCCTGCATGAAGTAAAGATGTTGTTCCAGGACCCCCCCCCCCCCTGCATGAAGTAAAGATGTTGTTCCAGGACCCCCCCCCTGCATGAAGTAAAGATGTTGTTCCAGGACCCCCCCCCCCCTGCATGAAGTAAAGATGTTGTTCCAGGACCCCCCCCCCCCCTGCATGAAGTAAAGATGTTGTTCCAGGACCCCCCCCCCCTGCATGAAGTAAAGATGTTGTTCCAGGACCCCCCCCCCCTGCATGAAGTAAAGATGTTGTTCCAGGACCCCCCCCCTGCATGAAGTAAAGATGTTGTTCCAGGACCCCCCCCCCCTGCATGAAGTAAAGATGTTGTTCCAGGACCCCCCCCCTGCATGAAGTAAAGATGTTGTTCCAGGACACCCCCCCCCCCTGCATGAAGTAAAGATGTTGTTCCAGACCCCCCCCCCCTGCATGAAGTAAAGATGTTGTTCCAGGACCCCCCCCCCCCTGCATGAAGTAAAGATGTTGTTCCAGGACCCCCCCCCCCCTGCATGAAGTAAAGATGTTGTTCCAGGACCCCCCCCCTGCATGAAGTAAAGATGTTGTTCCAGGACCCCCCCCCCCCCCTGCATGAAGTAAAGATGTTGTTCCAGGACACCCCCCCCCCCTGCATGAAGTAAAGATGTTGTTCCAGGACCCCCCCCCCTGCATGAAGTAAAGATGTTGTTCCAGGACCCCCCCCCCCCCCTGCATGAAGTAAAGATGTTGTTCCAGGACCCCCCCCCCCTGCATGAAGTAAAGATGTTGTTCCAGGACCCCCCCCCCCCCTGCATGAAGTAAAGATGTTGTTCCAGGACCCCCCCCCCCCTGCATGAAGTAAAGATGTTGTTCCAGGACCCCCCCCCCCTGCATGAAGTAAAGATGTTGTTCCAGGACCCCCCCCCCCCCTGCATGAAGTAAAGATGTTGTTCCAGGACCCCCCCCCTGCATGAAGTAAAGATGTTGTTCCAGGACCCCCCCCCCTGCATGAAGTAAAGATGTTGTTCCAGGACCCCCCCCCCTGCATGAAGTAAAGATGTTGTTCCAGGACCCCCCCCCTGCATGAAGTAAAGATGTTGTTCCAGGACCCCCCCCCCCCCTGCATGAAGTAAAGATGTTGTTCCAGGACCCCCCCCCCTGCATGAAGTAAAGATGTTGTTCCCAGGACCCCCCCCCCTGCATGAAGTAAAGATGTTGTTCCAGGACCCCCCCCCCTGCATGAAGTAAAGATGTTGTTCCAGGACCCCCCCCCCTGCATGAAGTAAAGATGTTGTTCCCAGGACCCCCCCCCCTGCATGAAGTAAAGATGTTGTTCCAGGACACCCCCCCCCCCCCTGCATGAAGTAAAGATGTTGTTCCAGGACCCCCCCCCCTGCATGAAGTAAATATGTTGTTCCAGGACCCCCCCCCCCTGCATGAAGTAAAGATGTTGTTCCAGGACCCCCCCCCCCTGCATGAAGTAAAGATGTTGTTCCAGGACCCCCCCCCCCTGCATGAAGTAAAGATGTTGTTCCAGGACACCCCCCCCCCCTGCATGAAGTAAAGATGTTGTTCCAGGACCCCCCCCCCCCTGCATGAAGTAAAGATGTTGTTCCAGGACCCCCCCCCCCCCCTGCATGAAGTAAAGATGTTGTTCCAGGACCCCCCCCCCCCTGCATGAAGTAAAGATGTTGTTCCAGGACACCCCCCCCCCCTGCATGAAGTAAAGATGTTGTTCCAGGACCCCCCCCCCCTGCATGAAGTAAAGATGTTGTTCCAGGACCCCCCCCCCCCTGCATGAAGTAAAGATGTTGTTCCAGGACCCCCCCCCCCCTGCATGAAGTAAAGATGTTGTTCCAGGACACCCCCCCCCCCTGCATGAAGTAAAGATGTTGTTCCAGGACCCCCCCCCCCCCCCTGCATGAAGTAAAGATGTTGTTCCAGGACCCCCCCCCCTGCATGAAGTAAAGATGTTGTTCCAGGACCCCCCCCCCCCCTGCATGAAGTAAAGATGTTGTTCCAGGACCCCCCCCCCCCTGCATGAAGTAAAGATGTTGTTCCAGGACCCCCCCCCCCCTGCATGAAGTAAAGATGTTGTTCCAGGACCCCCCCCCCCTGCATGAAGTAAAGATGTTGTTCCAGGACACCCCCCCCCCCTGCATGAAGTAAAGATGAGTTTAAAACGTTCGCTCTGAAATAATATATATTCAAAGATGTTTGCCACATTTTCACGATTTTTCAAAAATAGCAGATCTACAAGCTTGTCGCGCGGCACTCGGTGCCGCGCTACGAGCTTGTAGATCTGCTATTTTTCACTAGCTATAAAGTATAACATATTGCTTAAAACACCAAAAGGGGTTCCCGCCCAGAATGAGTTAATGGACACGCACCATGTCATAAACAATTCCAACATATTTCGATAGTCCACAAATATAAGTTTTTCCTTCTTTTGTGATATTTTCATACATTGTTATAACGATCATTAGACTATAACCCAGAAATACGCAGTAACCACCAGACTCACTCCCCAGTCAGAGTACAGAGATTGAATGGATGTCATTGGTATACATATATACACCATTTTTTTTTACTATACATTCTTTTTAAATAGTTTTATTTTAAATCAGAA
>NC_136811.1:59476072-59492678 GCF_951216825.1 Electrona antarctica | reverse complement strand
CATTTCCATGTTGGCGTGCTTTGACACACAGTATTATCACCAAGAAGGAGATAATACAGAAATGTAACTGATACATTGTCAGAGGCTCTTTGTTCACTTCCACAGAAGGAAGGACATTTGAATATTTATGACAGATACGAGAGAAATGCACTTACAATGGAACTGCAGGAGTAAAAATGAATAGTGAAATGATGTTGGGGAATTGTTCCAGTATTATAATGTAATGACATTAAAGCAAAACAATATATAGGCTACAGTGAAATATTAATACAAGTAAGACGTGCGAACGCGGGAAGCGAACGCAGCTCGTAAATTGCAAAAACAACAATTAGAATAAATTACGTCATTTTTTAAGGTTTTTTTAAGTTCTCTTTTTTTTGTGTTTTTTAAGATTTTTTTTAGTTAAGTTTTTTTTAAGTTAAGTTTTTTTTAAGTTTTTCCTTTTAAAGTTTTTTTTTCAAGTTAAGTTTTTTTTAAGTTAAGTTTTGTGTGTGTGCGTGCGTGCGTGCGTGCGTGCGTGCGTGCGTGTGTGCGTACCTGGACAGTAATGTCCAGGTGTAGGACAGTAATGTCCAGGTGTAGGACAGTAAGGTCCAGGTGTAGGACAAGAATGTCCAGGTGTAGGACAGTGATGTCCAGGTGTAGGACAAGAATGTCCAGGTGTAGGACAGTAATATCCAGGTGTAGGACAGTAATATCCAGGTGTAGGACAGTAATGTCCAGGTGTAGGACAGTAAGGTCCAGGTGTAGGACAAGAATGTCCAGGTGTAGGACAGTGATGTCCAGGTGTAGGACAGTGATGTCCAGGTGTAGGACAGTGATGTCCAGGTGTAGGACAGTAATGTCCAGGTGTAGGACAGTGATGTCCAGGTGTAGGACAGTGATGTCCAGGTGTAGGACAGTAATGTCCAGGTGTAGGACAGTAATGTCCAGGTGTAGGACAGTGATGTCCAGGTGTAGGACAGTGATGTCCAGGTGTAGGACAGTGATGTCCAGGTGTAGGACAGTAATGTCCAGGTGTAGGACAGTGATGTCCAGGTGTAGGACAGTAATGTCCAGGTGTAGGACAGTAATGTCCAGGTGTAGGACAGTGCAGGTGTAGGACAGTAATATCCAGGTGTAGGACAGTGCAGGTGTAGGACAGTAAGGTCCAGGTGTAGGACAGTAATGTCCAGGTGTAGGACAGTAATATCCAGGTGTAGGACAGTGCAGGTGTAGGACAGTAATATCCAGGTGTAGGACAGTGCAGGTGTAGGACAGTAATATCCAGGTGTAGGACAGTGCAGGTGTAGGACAGTAATATCCAGGTGTAGGACAGTGCAGGTGTAGGACAGTAATGTCCAGGTGTAGGACGTGCGTGCGTGCGTGCGTGCGTGCGTGCGTGCGTGCGTGCGTGCGTGCGTGCGTGCGTGCGTGCGTGTGTGCGTACCTGGACAGTAATGTCCAGGTGTAGGACAGTAATGTCCAGGTGTAGGACAGTAAGGTCCAGGTGTAGGACAAGAATGTCCAGGTGTAGGACAGTGATGTCCAGGTGTAGGACAAGAATGTCCAGGTGTAGGACAGTAATATCCAGGTGTAGGACAGTAATATCCAGGTGTAGGACAGTAATGTCCAGGTGTAGGACAGTAAGGTCCAGGTGTAGGACAAGAATGTCCAGGTGTAGGACAGTAATATCCAGGTGTAGGACAGTGATGTCCAGGTGTAGGACAGTGATGTCCAGGTGTAGGACAGTAATGTCCAGGTGTAGGACAGTGATGTCCAGGTGTAGGACAGTGATGTCCAGGTGTAGGACAGTAATGTCCAGGTGTAGGACAGTAATGTCCAGGTGTAGGACAGTGATGTCCAGGTGTAGGACAGTGATGTCCAGGTGTAGGACAGTGATGTCCAGGTGTAGGACAGTAATGTCCAGGTGTAGGACAGTGATGTCCAGGTGTAGGACAGTAATGTCCAGGTGTAGGACAGTAATGTCCAGGTGTAGGACAGTGCAGGTGTAGGACAGTAATATCCAGGTGTAGGACAGTGCAGGTGTAGGACAGTAAGGTCCAGGTGTAGGACAGTAATGTCCAGGTGTAGGACAGTAATATCCAGGTGTAGGACAGTGCAGGTGTAGGACAGTAATATCCAGGTGTAGGACAGTGCAGGTGTAGGACAGTAATATCCAGGTGTAGGACAGTGCAGGTGTAGGACAGTAATATCCAGGTGTAGGACAGTGCAGGTGTAGGACAGTAATGTCCAGGTGTAGGACGTGCGTGCGTGCGTGCGTGCGTGCGTGCGTGCGTGCGTGCGTGCGTGCGTGCGTGCGTGCGTGCGTGCGTGTGTGCGTACCTGGACAGTAATGTCCAGGTGTAGGACAGTAATGTCCAGGTGTAGGACAGTAAGGTCCAGGTGTAGGACAAGAATGTCCAGGTGTAGGACAGTGATGTCCAGGTGTAGGACAAGAATGTCCAGGTGTAGGACAGTAATATCCAGGTGTAGGACAGTAATATCCAGGTGTAGGACAGTAATGTCCAGGTGTAGGACAGTAAGGTCCAGGTGTAGGACAAGAATGTCCAGGTGTAGGACAGTAATATCCAGGTGTAGGACAGTGATGTCCAGGTGTAGGACAGTGATGTCCAGGTGTAGGACAGTAATGTCCAGGTGTAGGACAGTGATGTCCAGGTGTAGGACAGTGATGTCCAGGTGTAGGACAGTAATGTCCAGGTGTAGGACAGTGATGTCCAGGTGTAGGACAGTGATGTCCAGGTGTAGGACAGTGATGTCCAGGTGTAGGACAGTAATGTCCAGGTGTAGGACAGTAATGTCCAGGTGTAGGACAGTGATGTCCAGGTGTAGGACAGTAATGTCCAGGTGTAGGACAGTAAGGTCCAGGTGTAGGACAGTAATGTCCAGGTGTAGGACAGTGCAGGTGTAGGACAGTAATATCCAGGTGTAGGACAGTGCAGGTGTAGGACAGTAAGGTCCAGGTGTAGGACAGTAATGTCCAGGTGTAGGACAGTAATATCCAGGTGTAGGACAGTGCAGGTGTAGGACAGTAATATCCAGGTGTAGGACAGTGCAGGTGTAGGACAGTAATATCCAGGTGTAGGACAGTGCAGGTGTAGGACAGTAATATCCAGGTGTAGGACAGTGCAGGTGTAGGACAGTAATGTCCAGGTGTAGGACAGTAATGTCCAGGTGTAGGACAGTAATGTCCAGGTGTAGGACAGTAATGTCCAGGTGTAGGACAGTAATGTCCAGGTGTAGGACAGTAATGTCCAGGTGTAGGACAGTAATGTCCAGGTGTAGGACAGTAATGTCCAGTTGTAGGACAGTCCAGGTGTAGGACAGTAATGTCCAGGTGTAGGACAGTAATGTCCAGGTGTAGGACAGTAATGTCCAGGTGTAGGACATTAATGTCCAGGTGTAGGACAGTAATGTCCAGGTGTAGGACAGTAATGTCCAGGTGTAGGACAGTAAGGTCCAGGTGTAGGACAGTGATGTCCAGGTGTAGGACAGTAAGGTCCAGGTGTAGGACAGTAATGTCCAGGTGTAGGACAGTAATATCCAGGTGTAGGACAGTGCAGGTGTAGGACAGTAATATCCAGGTGTAGGACAGTAATGTCCAGGTGTAGGACAGTAATGTCCAGGTGTAGGACAGTAATGTCCAGGTGTAGGACAGTAATGTCCAGGTGTAGGACATTAATGTCCAGGTGTAGGACAGTAATGTCCAGGTGTAGGACAGTAATGTCCAGGTGTAGGACAGTAATGTCCAGGTGTAGGACAGTAATGTCCAGGTGTAGGACAGTCGAGGTGTAGGACAGTAATGTCCAGGTGTAGGACAGTCCAGGTGTAGGACAGTAATGTCCAGGTGTAGGACAGTAATGTCCAGGTGTAGGACAGTGCAGGTGTAGAACAGTAATATCCAGGTGTAGGACAGTAATGTCCAGGTGTAGGACAGTAATGTCCAGGTGTAGGACAGTCCAGGTGTAGGACAGTAATGTCCAGGTGTAGGACAGTTATGTCCAGGTGTAGGACAGTAATGTCCAGGTGTGGTTTGGGCTTAAAACTGTCCCTTCAGAATAAAGTGTCTTCTTTACCTCCCAATGCTGCACATTTTACAATTTACAACATAGTCATTTATCAGATGCTCTTAATCCAGAGCGACTTACATTAAGCAAGAACAAAAAGCATGGCAATACATCACATACATGAAAAGTATCATGAATCAGGCCCTCCTGAGGCCCTCCTGAGGCCCTCCTGAGGCCCTCCTGAGGCCCTCCTCAGTTGAATCTCTCTAGTTCTTCCTGGAGCACGAGTGGCTCAGGAGGTAGAGCGGCCGCGGTTCGATCCCTGTGTGCTCCCCCAGAATTAGTGCAAGGTTCCCGGTTCGATCCCTGTGAGCAAGACTCTGAACCCCTAAATGCTCCCGATATGCAGGTTGGTGCCTTGCATGGTTTCCGCCGCCTTCAGAGTGTGAATGTAATTCACACTTATCGTAAAGTACCTTGGATGAAGGCGCTATAAATTATAAATTATATCATTCAGTAGCAGTTTGTTTCTTGTTAACTGCAAGGTCTATCTATCTACTACTGAACAGGTAACAGAAATATAGAAACAGCTGAATATTTTACTATCTTTATGGTTTTATTATCTTTCTGATGATGTTCTACCTGGAAACGCATTTGAATGAATGAAGTTAGATTAGCACACATAACGTCAGTGTCTTGATCCCTCCTTAGGCATGTGCACTATTTTGATTATTCTCTTCTATGTGATTGGTCGACTACTGATGATGCTCTTCTATGTGATTGGTGGACTACTGCTAGTATTTGATGATTCTCTTCTATGTGATTGGTCGATTACTGCTAGTATTTGCATCAGAGTTAAATGTGGAGATAGTAGGCCTACAGGGTTTAAATATTAGAGCTGCAGTCGTCAGTCACTCAGGGAAGGAGATAGTACAGGGTTTAAATATTAGAGCTGCAGTCGTCAGTCACTCAGGGAAGGAGATAGTACAGGGTTTAAATATTAGAGCTGCAGTCGTCAGTCACTCAGTGAAGCCACGATGAAGACTCACACTCTTCTACTACTCTTTATGCTGACAGGTACGTTTACTAATGTGGTTCTAATGTGGATCTAATGTGGATCTAGTGTGGATCTAATGTGGATCTAATGTGGTTCTAATGTGGTTCTAACGTGGATCTAATGTGGATCTAATGTGGTTCTACTACTCTTTATGCTGGCAGGTACATACATATGTTTTGTACAAAGTTTGCTTACTTAAAGGGTTGGTTCAGATTTTGGGACTAAAAGCTGTAGGGAATACACTAATATAGTGGTTGCAAACGTATTAATCGATTGGTTGGTGGTGAATATTCGGTAGTTCTGGTCATGCATTAAAAATAAATTAATCCAAAAAACTAGCGTCATTAATATGGATGAGATATTTCTACCATATAGAGCAACTTTGGTTCAACTTTGACCTCTGGTCACATGGAACTATGGTGTTGTGTTGCTCCTGGCGTAGTGATACTCTACACAAAAAATAGTTCCATGTGACAGAGAGGTCAAAGTTGAACAAATATTGTTATGTTATAAATAGGTCAACACAAATGACGCTATTTTTGTGGATTAATTTATATTTAATGAGTGTCTCCCCCAGTGACCCACACCAGATGACTGAAACTAAAATAAAAGATGCAACACATTGTACAATTAAGTTTAAACTAGTCCTAGTTCACATCAGGAAGTATAAACTAGTCCTAGTTCACATCAGGAAGTATAAACTAGTCCTAGTCCAAAGTGCAACACACCAGGTAACTTGCGGACTAGTGATCTCTGTTTTAAAATGAAATATATTGTGGAAAAACTGAATTGTCAGATTGATGACAATGCTACATTGTACATACAAATTATACAACAGCCAATAATAAATCCATGAAAAATACCTCCAGAAACCTATACAATAATACAAGATAATAACCAGGTACAAGAGATTTTGCACACAAATATACACAAGTACATTTTTGGGCATATGCGAAGGCTAGTACAGATGTGCAGGTGTTGGACTGTATGAGATGATCCTTTTGAAACTTCTCAAGGGAACTTTCAAGGCCAATTTTAATCTGGTGTAGTACCTACAAGGATTGTGCTTGGCTATACCTGTGTATAATGGCATCATAAGGATTGTGCTTGGCTATACCTGTGTATAATGGCATCATAAGGATTGTGCTTGGCTATACCTGTGTATAATGGCATCATAAGGATTGTGCTTGGCTATACCTGTGTATAATGGCATCCTACAAGGATTGTGCTTGGCTATACCTGTGTATAATGGCATCAAGGATTGTGCTTGGCTATACCTGTGTATAATGGCATCATTAGGATTGTGCTTGGCTATACCTGTGTATAATGGCATCATTAGGATTGTGCTTGGCTATACCTGTGTATAATGGCATCACAAGGATTGTGCTTGGCTATACCTGTGTATAATGGCATCATAAGGATTGTGCTTGGCTATACCTGTGTATAATGGCATCACAAGGATTGTGCTTGGCTATACCTGTGTATAATGGCATCACAAGGATTGTGCTTGGCTATACCTGTGTATAATGGCATCACAAGGATTGTGCTTGGCTATACCTGTGTATAATGGCATCATAAGGATTGTGCTTGGCTATACCTGTGTATAATGGCATCATTAGGATTGTGCTTGGCTATACCTGTGTATAATGGCATCACA
The DNA here is from genome assembly GCF_951216825.1 of Electrona antarctica. NCBI lineage: Eukaryota > Metazoa > Chordata > Actinopteri > Myctophiformes > Myctophidae > Electrona > Electrona antarctica. The sequence continues at coordinate 59,485,957 of NC_136811.1, read as the reverse complement.
AGGATTGTGCTTGGCTATACCTGTGTATAATGGCATCATAAGGATTGTGCTTGGCTATCCCTGTGTATAATGGCATCATTAGGATTGTGCTTGGCTATCCCTGTGTATAATGGCATCATTAGGATTGTGCTTGGCTATACCTGTGTATAATGGCATCACAAGGATTGTGCTTGGCTATACCTGTGTATAATGGCATCATAAGGATTGTGCTTGGCTATACCTGTGTATAATGGCATCATAAGGATTGTGCTTGGCTATACCTGTGTATAATGGACCTACAAGGATTGTGCTTGGCTATACCTGTGTATAATGGCATCACAAGGATTGTGCTTGGCTATACCTGTGTATAATGGCATCATAAGGATTGTGCTTGGCTATACCTGTGTATAATGGACCTACAAGGATTGTGCTTGGCTATACCTGTGTATAATGGCATCATAAGGATTGTGCTTGGCTATACCTGTGTATAATGGACCTACAAGGATTGTGCTTGGCTATACCTGTGTATAATGGCATCATAAGGATTGTGCTTGGCTATACCTGTGTATAATGGACCTACAAGGATTGTGCTTGGCTATACCTGTGTATAATGGCATCATAAGGATTGTGCTTGGCTATACCTGTGTATAATGGACCTACAAGGATTGTGCTTGGCTATACCTGTGTATAATGGCATCATAAGGATTGTGCTTGGCTATACCTGTGTATAATGGCATCATAAGGATTGTGCTTGGCTATACCTGTGTATAATGGCATCATAAGGATTGTGCTTGGCTATACCTGTGTATAATGGCATCATAAGGATTGTGCTTGGCTATACCTGTGTATAATGGACCTACAAGGATTGTGCTTGGCTATACCTGTGTATAATGGACCTACAAGGATTGTGCTTGGCTATACCTGTGTATAATGGCATCTGGTGTAGTACCTAGAAGGATTGTGCTTGGCTATACCTGTGTATAATGGCATCATACCCGTTTAACTATACCTGTGTATAATGGCATCATACCCGTTTAACTATACCTGTGTATAATGGCATCATACCCGTTTACCTACAAGGATTGTGCTTGGCTATACCTGTGTATAATGGCTATACCTGTGTATAATGGCATCATACCCGTTTAATTCTACCTGAAAAGTTAATGTCATGTCTGAAAAATAAAGTAATATTAAGTCTTGTGTTCACAGTATACCTGGCTGTGATATATTAGTCACATAGGTGTTTACATCCATGGTTTCCACCACCTGCCAATAGGTGTTTACATCCATGGTTTCCACCACCTGCCAATAGGTGTTTACATCCATGGTTTCCACCACCTGCCAATAGGTGTTTACATCCATGGTTTCCACCACCTGCCAATAGGTGTTTACATCCATGGTTTCCACCACCTGCCAATAGGTGTTTACATTCATGGTTTCCACCACCTGCCAATAGGTGTTTACATCCATGGTTTCCACCACCTGCCAATAGGTGTTTACATTCATGGTTTCCACCACCTGCCAATAGGTGTTTACATCCATGGTTTCCACCACCTGCCAATAGGTGTTTACATCCATGGTTTCCACCACCTGCCAATAGGTGTTTACATCCATGGTTTCCACCACCTGCCAATAGGTGGCAGTGCTAGTTCACAGTGGAATGCCTTGTGTGGGGTCTTGACACAGGCCGGAAAGAGAGAGTTGAGAGGGAACCACGTTGTGATTTATTGTTTTGTGTGTACCGGTATGTCTCTCCTGCTGTGAATTAATAAAACGTGAACCGTCATTTTATACACAAAGATCGTGTGCAAGACTGCAATTGGATCCGAGTGTAATACTGGCTTGCAGGTCAACGAACCATGTACAACCCAGATTCGGCACAAACAAGGGACTAAATTATTTTCGCTCCTATGCCACCAAAATGTGGAACGCCCTACCAACAGTCATTAAGACATGCAAATACCTTGACTCCTTCAAAACCACTCTCAAAGGGCACCTACGGATGGCTGCAATTCGAAACTGGCCCCCGTAAAATCTGAATCCCCCCCCCCCCCCTTTTCCCCTCACTGTATATGTTTCTTTTCCCTTTTTACCTCCATTATGATGAATTACTGTACTGTTCTTTGTCTATATAGAAGTGTCTATTTGTACGTCTCTAAATGTTTTGATGAATTGAACATGGTGGACCCTGTTGTAAACAAGTGTAATGCTTAATTGGGTCGTCCACTCACAGTTAACAGCCTTTGTATTGAGTTTGTGCTTGAAATGTACTGTAATTCTGCAAACTGTTAATACAATTTTCAATCAATCAATCAATCAATTCCACGACCACCAGGGGGCCAAAGAAAGAGAGATACTTTCATTAATGTAATGTAATGTTTCTATTTCAGCAGCAGTAATGTAATGTTTTCATTATTTCAGCAGCAGCAGCAGAGAGGAACATGGAGAAGAGAATCTTTCCACTCAATCCCTGTCCTCAGGCAGACAGGCAGTTCCATGTGAAACTAGTCGATGTGAACAATAATTTACGGTGTGGAGGTTCACTTATCAACAAACGCTGGGTGTTGACGGCTGGCCACTGTGCTAACACGTAAGGAATGTGTGCGTGAGAGAGAGAGACAGATCACAATGCTAACCATTTTAGCACTGAGGGTAAAATAGCCTTATTTAATCCATATTATACAACAGGTTGTTTCGAGGAAGCAATCTGATTGGTTGAAACAGCCTTCTAGCCGTGGTTCAAACGAGCACCACTCCACTCCTAATCAAAACAAAGAATTCAGCTGCTCTGTTTTCCCAGAGCGCAGCAAACTGGGTGGCTAGGCTAGCTAGTTTCTTGGGACCTTTGTGGTCGTAGTGACTACAAAAAAATATGTTTGCAGTGATGCTTGCGGAACTCGACTACGTCTCGTTCCTGACCGCATCACTGTCGTGGCGATAATCACGTTAAACCACACCCTCGAGTGTAATATTGCTTAAGCACGCAACCATGACAATGTTGTGTTTGCACTGTCCAGTGTCCGGACTCGGAGGGACGGGCAAACTTAAGCTGATAAATAATTGTTTTGTATAAACAATTATTTATATGATTATGATTTTGTTAATAATATAATATATTTTTTAATAAATTATGGCTGATCCTCTAGTTATGAACTCTGACCCGAGGCCTTTCTCTCTACCTCAAATGCACATTGAAGTCATGTGTAATCCAGACTACAACACTATAAATGCACATTGAAGTCATGTGTAATCCACACTACAACACTATAAATGCACATTGAAGTCATGTGTAATCCTGACTACAACACTATAAATGCACATTGAAGTCATGTGTAATCCAGACTACAACACTATAAATGCACATTGAAGTCATGTGTAATCCACACTACAACACTATAAATGCACATTGAAGTCATGTGTAATCCACACTACAACACTATAAATGCACATTGAAGTCATGTGTAATCCACACTACAACACTATAAATGCACATTGAAGTCATGTGTAATCCACACTACAACACTATAAATGCACATTGAAGTCATGTGTAATCCACACTACAACACTATAAATGCACATTGAAGTCATGTGTAATCCACACTACAACACTATAAATGCACATTGAAGTCATGTGTAATCCACACTACAACACTATAAATGCACATTGAAGTCATGTGTAATCCAGACTACAACATTATAAATGCACATTGAAGTCATGTGTAATCCACACTACAACACTATAAATGCACATTGAAGTCATGTGTAATCCAGACTACAACATTATAAATGCACATTGAAGTCATGTGTAATCCACACTACAACACTATAAATGCACATTGAAGTCATGTGTAATCCAGACTACAACATTATAAATGCACATTGAAGTCATGTGTAATCCACACTACAACACTATAAATGCACATTGAAGTCATGTGTAATCCAGACTACAACATTATAAATGCACATTGAAGTCATGTGTAATCCACACTACAACACTATAAATGCACATTGAAGTCATGTGTAATCCACACTACAACACTATAAATGCACATTGAAGTCATGTGTAATCCACACTACAACACTATAAATGCACATTGAAGTCATGTGTAATCCACACTACAACACTATAAATGCACATTGAAGTCATGTGTAATCCACACTACAACACTATAAATGCACATTGAAGTCATGTGTAATCCACACTACAACACTATAAATGCACATTGAAGTCATGTGTAATCCAGACTACAACACTATAAATGCACATTGAAGTCATGTGTAATCCACACTACAACACTATAAATGCACATTGAAGTCATGTGTAATCCACACTACAACACTATAAATGCACATTGAAGTCATGTGTAATCCAGACTACAACACTATAAATGCACATTGAAGTCATGTGTAATCCAGACTACAACACTATAAATGCACATTGAAGTCATGTGTAATCCACACTACAACACTATAAATGCACATTGAAGTCATGTGTAATCCACACTACAACACTATAAATGCACATTGAAGTCATGTGTAATCCACACTACAACACTATAAATGCACATTGAAGTCATGTGTAATCCACACTACAACACTATAAATGCACATTGAAGTCATGTGTAATCCACACTACAACACTATAAATGCACATTGAAGTCATGTGTAATCCACACTACAACACTATAAATGCACATTGAAGTCATGTGTAATCCACACTACAACACTATAAATGCACATTGAAGTCATGTGTAATCCACACTACAACACTATAAATGCACATTGAAGTCATGTGTAATCCAGACTACAACATTATAAATGCACATTGAAGTCATGTGTAATCCACACTACAACACTATAAATGCACATTGAAGTCATGTGTAATCCAGACTACAACATTATAAATGCACATTGAAGTCATGTGTAATCCACACTACAACACTATAAATGCACATTGAAGTCATGTGTAATCCAGACTACAACATTATAAATGCACATTGAAGTCATGTGTAATCCACACTACAACACTATAAATGCACATTGAAGTCATGTGTAATCCAGACTACAACATTATAAATGCACATTGAAGTCATGTGTAATCCACACTACAACACTATAAATGCACATTGAAGTCATGTGTAATCCACACTACAACACTATAAATGCACATTGAAGTCATGTGTAATCCACACTACAACACTATAAATGCACATTGAAGTCATGTGTAATCCACACTACAACACTATAAATGCACATTGAAGTCATGTGTAATCCACACTACAACACTATAAATGCACATTGAAGTCATGTGTAATCCACACTACAACACTATAAATGCACATTGAAGTCATGTGTAATCCAGACTACAACACTATAAATGCACATTGAAGTCATGTGTAATCCACACTACAACACTATAAATGCACATTGAAGTCATGTGTAATCCACACTACAACACTATAAATGCACATTGAAGTCATGTGTAATCCAGACTACAACACTATAAATGCACATTGAAGTCATGTGTAATCCAGACTACAACACTATAAATGCACATTGAAGTCATGTGTAATCCACACTACAACACTATAAATGCACATTGAAGTCATGTGTAATCCACACTACAACACTATAAATGCACATTGAAGTCATGTGTAATCCACACTACAACACTATAAATGCACATTGAAGTCATGTGTAATCCAGACTACAACACTATAAATGCACATTGAAGTCATGTGTAATCCACACTACAACACTATAAATGCACATTGAAGTCATGTGTAATCCACACTACAACACTATAAATGCACATTGAAGTCATGTGTAATCCACACTACAACACTATAAATGCACATTGAAGTCATGTGTAATCCAGACTACAACACTATAAATGCACATTGAAGTCATGTGTAATCCAGACTACAACATTATAAATGCACATTGAAGTCATGTGTAATCCAGACTACAACACTATAAATGCACATTGAAGTCATGTGTAATCCAGACTACAACACTATAAATGCACATTGAAGTCATGTGTAATCCACACTACAACACTATAAATGCACATTGAAGTCATGTGTAATCCACACTACAACACTATAAATGCACATTGAAGTCATGTGTAATCCACACTACAACACTATAAATGCACATTGAAGTCATGTGTAATCCAGACTACAACACTATAAATGCACATTGAAGTCATGTGTAATCCACACTACAACACTATAAATGCACATTGAAGTCATGTGTAATCCACACTACAACACTATAAATGCACATTGAAGTCATGTGTAATCCACACTACAACACTATAAATGCACATTGAAGTCATGTGTAATCCACACTACAACACTATAAATGCACATTGAAGTCATGTGTAATCCACACTACAACACTATAAATGCACATTGAAGTCATGTGTAATCCAGACTACAACACTATAAATGCACATTGAAGTCATGTGTAATCCAGACTACAACACTATAAATGCACATTGAAGTCATGTGTAATCCAGACTACAACACTATAAATGCACATTGAAGTCATGTGTAATCCACACTACAACACTATAAATGCACTACAACACTACAACACTACACTACAACACTATAAATACACTACAACACTACAACACCACACTACAACACTATAAATGCACTACAACACTACAACACTACACTACAACACTATAAATACACTACAACACTACAACACCACACTACAACACTATAAATACACTACAACACTACAACACTACACTACAACACTATAAATACACTACAACACTACAACACCACACTACAACACTATAAATACACTACAACACTACAACACTACACTACAACACTATAAATGCACATTGAAGTCATGTGTAATCCACACTACAACACTATAAATACACTACAACACTACAACACTACACTACAACCCTATAAATACACTACAACACTACAACACCACACTACAACACTATAAATACACTACAACACTACAACACTACACTACAACACTATAAATGCACATTGAAGTCATGTGTAATCCAGACTACAACACTATAAATGCACATTGAAGTCATGTGTAATCCACACTACAACACTATAAATGCACATTGAAGTCATGTGTAATCCAGACTACAACACTATAAATGCACATTGAAGTCATGTGTAATCCACACTACAACACTATAAATGCACATTGAAGTCATGTGTAATCCACACTACAACACTATAAATGCACATTGAAGTCATGTGTAATCCACACTACAACACTATAAATGCACATTGAAGTCATGTGTAATCCACACTACAACACTATAAATGCACATTGAAGTCATGTGTAATCCAGACTACAACACTATAAATGCACATTGAAGTCATGTGTAATCCACACTACAACACTATAAATGCACATTGAAGTCATGTGTAATCCACACTACAACACTATAAATGCACATTGAAGTCATGTGTAATCCACACTACAACACTATAAATGCACATTGAAGTCATGTGTAATCCACACTACAACACTATAAATGCACATTGAAGTCATGTGTAATCCACACTACAACACTATAAATGCACATTGAAGTCATGTGTAATCCACACTACAACACTATAAATGCACATTGAAGTCATGTGTAATCCACACTACAACACTATAAATGCACATTGAAGTCATGTGTAATCCACACTACAACACTATAAATGCACATTGAAGTCATGTGTAATCCACACTACAACACTATAAATGCACATTGAAGTCATGTGTAATCCACACTACAACACTATAAATGCACATTGAAGTCATGTGTAATCCAGACTACAACATCCTATCTCCTCTCTCCCTGCAGGCAGCTCATCTTGCTACTGGGAGAGCACGGCATAACGGCAGCAGTCAGAGCAACCGTAGCAGCAGACGTACTACGCCAAGAGATTCCTGAAAATCAACAGTTTGTTTTCCATGATGGCAACCATTGCCGTGACATCATGCTCGTGAGGCTAAATCTAGATGCACCGACACCGAATACTTTACCCGTCATCCGGCTGCCACCAAAAGGATGTACGAGGCCGAACGACGGTGTGGAGATTAGAGTCGCAGGGTTTGGACCGTACATATGGGATTGGATTACCTGGAGTTATATTAAAGGTGAGCTTATTCACATCATCATGAGTTCACTTAAGGTCCCCCTTCTTCGCTCCCTCCATTGGCTCCCGGTCGCTACCCCTCCCCCTTCTCTGCTCCCTCCATTGGCTCCCGGTCGCTGCCCCTCCCCCTTCTCCTCTCCCTACATTGGCTCCCGTCGCTGCCCCTCCCCCTTCTCCGCTCCCTCCATTGGCTCCCGGTCGCTGCCCCTCCCCCTTCTCCGCTCCCTCCATTGGCTCCCGGTCGCTGCCCCTCCCCCTTCTCCGCTCCCTCCATTGGCTCCCGGTCGCTGCCCCTCCCCCTTTTCCGCTCCCTCCATTGGCTCCCGGTCGCTGCCCCTCCCCCTTCTCCTCTCCCTCCATTGGCTCCCGTCGCTGCCCCTCCCCCTTCTCCGCTCCCTCCATTGGCTCCCGTTGCTGCCCCTCCCCCTTCTCCTCTCCCTCCATTGGCTCCCGGTCGCTGCCCCTCCCCCTTCTCCTCTCCCTACATTGGCTCCCGTCGCTGCCCCTCCCCCTTCTCCTCTCCCTCCATTGGCTCCCGTCGCTGCCCCTCCCATTCTCCTCTCCCTCCATTGGCTCCCGTCGCTGCCCCTCCCCCTTCTCCTCTCCCTCCATTGGCTCCCGTCGCTGCCCCTCCCCTTCTCCTCTCCCTCCATTGGCTCCCGTCGCTGCCCCTCCCCCTTCTCCGCTCCCTGATAGCCAAAGTGCCGATTATTTATTAGGATGCAGAGTAGGAACCAAGGTTTCGGCAGTACAACTGCCTTCTTCAGGGTATATGGAAAAACATTTATATATATATAGAGCCAGGGCTAAACATTCAACCAATCACATACTGATAGTGTTGCGGGCAATCAGGATCAGCTGTCTCACATTCCTGGGTTATTTAGGAGTTATGCCTCATTAGGGAGGAGTTATGCCTCATTAGGGAGGAGTTATGCCTCATTAGGGAGGAGTTATGCCTCATGAATAACGGAAGGTTAATTCCTTGTCACTAAGACAAATAAATATATCCAAGATATTGTCTATACATTACAGTTTAGGAATATCAAATAGAGATGGTGATACAGATAGATCAGATAGAGATGGAACCACACAGTAAATATCAAATAGAGATGGAACCACACAGTAAATATCAAATAAAGATGGAACCACACAGTAAATATCAAATAGAGATGGAACCACACAGTAAATATCAAATAGAGATGGAACCACACAGTAAATATCAAATAGAGATGGAACCACACAGTAAATATCAAATAGAGATGGAACCACACAGTAAATATCAGATAGAGATGGAACCACACAGTAAATATCAAATAGAGATGGAACCACACAGTAAATATCAAATAGAGATGGAACCACACAGTAAATATCAGATAGAGATGGAACCACACAGTAAATATCAAATAGAGATGGAACCACACAGTAAATATCAAATAGAGATGGAACCACACAGTAAATATCAAATAGAGATGGAACCACACAGTAAATATCAAATAGAGATGGAACCACACAGTAAATATCAAATAGAGATGGAACCACACAGTAAATATCAAATAGAGATGGAACCACACAGTAAATATCAAATAGAGATGGAACCACACAGTAAATATCAAATAGAGATGGAACCACACAGTAAATATCAAATAGAGATGGAACCACACAGTAAATATCAAATAGAGATGGAACCACACAGTAAATATCAAATAGAGATGGAACCACACAGTAAATATCAAATAGAGATGGAACCACACAG
>NC_136811.1:59413572-59471072 GCF_951216825.1 Electrona antarctica | reverse complement strand
AATATCAGACCTGCTTGCTAGAGCCTATCACCTACTTATATTTAATTTATCAATAAAAACAAATAGGTTCCCAGAGAGCTGGAAAACGGCAATTATTGCCCCGAGTCAGGAGAGAAGGAGTCAGGAGAGAAGGACTAACCCTAACCCTAACCCTAACCCTAAGTCAGGAGAGAAGGAGTCAGGAGAGAAGGACTAACCCTAACCCTGAGTCAGGAGAGAAGGAGTCATGAGAGAAGGACTTGGCTAGCAATTATAGACCTATTGCCATTCTTCCTGTTGTTTAGAGTCTAAACAACTACTGCACCCAAGTGGCTATGGCCGAATTTAGCCCAAGGAGTGTTTTTCATGCAAAACTAATGCTTGGAATGGATTCAGAATCCAGAATAACCCCTTAGTTTGACATGTCACATGATACATAAAGCATAATGAAATTTAGAAAATATTGCCTTATAATAGGTTATCAATGGTGGCATATTGGATGCAGATTAGGGTAGGTTTTTTTAATCCTGGCTAGTAGACCTAATGTCCTGTCAGAATCACCCTGGCTAGTAGACCTAATGTCCTGTCAGAATCACCTTGGCTAGTAGACCTAATGTCCTGTCAGAATCACCCTGGCTAGTAGACCTAATGTCCTGTCAGAATCACCCTGGCTAGTAGACCTAATGTCCTGTCAGAATCACCCTGGCTAGTAGACCTAATGTCCTGTCAGAATCACCCTGACTAGTAGACCTAATGTCCTTCAGAATCACCCTGGCTAGTAGACCTAATGTCCTGTCAGAATCAGTTGAGAAACAAAACAATCCAATTTTGTCAAAACTGATTTGTTTCCTTTATGTACTGGACAGACAGACAGACAGACAGACAGACAGACAGACAGACAGGCAGGCAGGCAGGCAGGCAGGCAGGCAGGCAGACAGACAGACAGACAGACAGACAGACAGACAGACAGACAGACAGACAGACAGACAGACAGACAGACAGACAGACACTGAGGGGAATTCTGTCAATAAATCCCCTTCTGCCCAACTTCCTAAAATGATGTGATGACACACACACACACACATACACACACACACACACACACACACACACACACACACACACACACACACACACACACACACACACACACAACACACACACACACACACACACACACACACACACACACACACACACACACACACACACACACACACACACACACACACACACACACACACACACACACACACACACACACACACACACACACAAACACACACCACACACACACACACACACACACACACACACACACACACACACACACACACACACACACACACACACAGTGACTCAGTAAGTGTGTGTGTCTAACAGTCATATAACAGACTGCCGTCTCCATCACAAGGTAACGTTACACTTTTACATAGTTTTCATTATTATTTATTTTTGACTTTTATTTATTTTATTTATTTATTTTTTGTGATCTTTAGATGGCCAAATTCTAAGAGGAATTTGTTTATAACAATAATCCGTTTGCTTCGGTTTATTGATGACATCTTTTTTCACATGTTCTGGTACAACAGACAAGCTGGAGGTTCTGTTTGAACATGAATTCTATAGTTGGAGGTTCTGTTTGAACATGAATTCTAACAGTTGGAGGTTCTGTTTGAACATGAATTCTATAGTTGGAGGTTCTGATTGAACATGAATTCTATAGTTGGAGGTTCTGATTGAACATGAATTCTAACAGTTGGAGGTTCTGTTTGTACATGAATTCTAACAGCTGGAGGTTCTGTTTGAACATGAATTCTATAGTTGGAGGTTCTGTTTGTACATGAATTCTACCAGTTGGAGGTTCTGTTTGAACATGAATTCTATAGTTGGAGGTTCTGTTTGAACATGAATTCTATAGTTGGAGGTTCTGTTTGAACATGAATTCTATAGTTGGAGGTTCTGTTTGAACATGAATTATATAGTTGGAGGTTCTGTTTGTACATGAATTCTAACAGTTGGAGGTTCTGTTTGAACATGAATTCTAACAGCTGGAGGTTCTGTTTGAACATGAATTCTAACAGTTGGAGGTTCTGTTTGAACATGAATTTTAACAGTTGGAGGTTCTGTTTGAACATTAATTCTAACAGCTGGAGGTTCTGTTTGAACATGAATTCTAACAGCTGGAGGTTCTGTTTGAACATGAATTCTAACAGCTGGAGGTTCTGTTTGAACATTAATTCTAACAGCTGGAGGTTCTGTTTGAACATGAATTCTAACAGTTGGAGGTTCTGTTTGAACATGAATTCTAACAGTTGGAGGTTCTGTTTGAACATGAAACAAGCCTAGGCCTTATAGGGGCTTATTGGCACAAAGCCTGTTAATAAAGTATTCAATCAATCAATCAATAAATATACTATTTTCCAAGTGTCTGTTTTCACAACTGAATGACTATGAGATGAGTACATAAATTAGAAAAAGTATATTTTTACTTGAGATTTTACATCATATTTGATGTGTCTTCTGTTCTAGACCAGAGCTACTGTAGACACTTTTATACTCATTGATGAATTTTGTACAATTTATTTTTTTGCTGAAACCGATTAAATAATGTGTATTATTTTGAGACCGTTCCCATACCAATATGGCATTCTTTTTGGCCGATTATATCATTCCTATTATTCTACGTACCGATTATATCCTGCATTCCAATTTAGTTTTTATATTATACCAGAGTCTTATAGCCTATGATACTATAATATATATATAATAATGATAACGGCTGATAAGTTGTGCATCATTTATATCCATCATATCATCGTAGTTTATATTATTAACCCATTTAGGCCTGTCCTCAACATTTAAAAAAAATCTTCTAAATCATCCAGTTTTCTGAAATGAATATTTTCACGATTTTTCAAAAATAGCAGACCTACAAGCTCGTAGCGCGCCACTCGGTGGCGCGCTACGAGCTTGTAGATCTGCTATTTTTCAATAGCTAAATTAAACAGTTTTTTTCTGACCCTCCCATTAAAGGGACAATACAAAACAAAATGATACTCATTCTCTATTTACCCTCTCTGTCTCCAGCAACGGCCAGCTGACCTGACCTCTGACCTCTGACCAAAGACACCATGTCCAACACTCTGTGTATCACAGGTACAAATCTAACCTTTAAAACACTGTGTATCACAGGTACACATTTAACCCCTTAAAACACACTCTGTGTATCACAGGTACAAATTTAACCTTTAAAACCCTCTGTGTATCACAGGTACAAATGTAACCTTTAAAACACACTGTAGTAATTTATCAGACGCTCTTAATCCAGAGAGATTTACAGTACAGTACAGTACAGTACAGTACAGTACAGTACAGTACAGTACAGTACAGTACAGTACAGTACAGTACAGTACAGTACAGTACAGTACAGTTATCAGACGCTCTTAATCCAGAGAGATTTACTTTACAGTACAGTACAGTACAGTACAGTACAGTACAGTACAGTACAGTACAGTACAGTACAGTTATCAGACGCTCTTAATCCAGAGAGACTTACAGTACAGTACAGTACAGTACAGTACAGTACAGTACAGTACAGTACAGTACAGTACAGTACAGTACATTTATCAGACGCTCTTAATCCAGAGAGACTTACATTAAGCAAGAACAGAAAGCATGTCAATACATCACATACATAAAAAGTAGTTATCATGAATCATACGTAAACTAAGAACGTAACAGTGGAATATCTATATAATGCATGTATACTTTATAGTGCTATGTCTACATAAAAACGCTATAAGTCATAAGATGCTATCTAAGTCTACATAGAAATGTGGAGGCTAGGGCGAGTGCTACGGGCCATGATGGAGTCTGAAGAGGTGGGTTTTCAGACTACGGTGGAAGGTTGGGTTCCACTGCTACGGGCCATGATGGAGTCTGAAGAGGTGGGTTTTCAGACTACGGTGGAAGGTTGGGTTCCACTCCTACGGGCCATGATGGAGTCTGAAGAGGTGGGTTCAGACTACGGTGGAAGGTTGGGTTCCACTGCTACGGGCCATGATGGAGTCTGAAGAGGTGGGTTTTCAGACTACGGTGGAAGGTTGGGTTCCACTCCTACGGGCCATGATGGAGTCTGAAGAGGTGGGTTTTCAGACTACGGTGGAAGGTTGGGTTCCACTGCTACGGGCCATGATGGAGTCTGAAGAGGTGGGTTCAGACTACGGTGGAAGGTTGGGTTCCACTGCTACGGGCCATGATGGAGTCTGAAGAGGTGGGTTCAGACTACGGTGGAAGGTTGGGTTCCACTGCTACGGGCCATGATGGAGTCTGAAGAGGTGGGTTCAGACTACGGTGGAAGGTTGGGTTCCTCGCTAGAACCTTCCGATCCCAATTAACCTTCTAGCCATTTCTATGTAGACTTATAGCATTTTTTAGGGGCACTAGCCCCTCCTATACGCAGGTTTAATGTTTGTCTTTAGTTCAATGTTTGTTTAGTAAACGCCGTTGACAATGAAGGAAAATGTACGTCATAATTCTTAATTTACGTCATATTGTCTCTTTATTGTTAATGGCATTTATCGTTTAATGTTTGTGTTTGCACCGTTTGTTTTACATCACCATTACATCACCTAATCAACATGAGTTAGACTTTAATATATTAGCGCCCCTCACTTCACACGGGTGTGATTTTTATGTAGACATAGCACTATAAAGTGGGTGTGTCTATGTTGATGACATCACTGTGACATCATGTGTTTCAGGCTGTGGGGGGTGTGTCCATCTGGACATGACATCAGCGGTGATCTTCCTCACCTGCGACATCATCCTGACCTTCATCATCCTCATCTGTGTGTTCTGTTTCACCGCCAGGAGAACACACACTGATGGTGTGTGTGTGTGTGTGTGTGTGTGTGTGTGTGTGTGTGTGTGTGTGTGTGTGTGTGTGTGTACGGTTTTAATCCACGTAACTCGAGAACAGTTCACCCTCACATTCGACACACGCGTTCCGCCTAAATCCCCTCACCTGTGACAGACAGTTAAAACGGGTGCTATGACAAGTTGACAACGGGTATTATTAGGTTCCCAAGTTGCATCGTTCTCCAGTAGGCCGGTGGCCGACGGGCACGTACAGGTCTAGTTTCTCCAGTAGGCCGGTGGCCGACGGGCACGTACAGGTCTAGTTTCTCCAGTAGGCCGGTGGCCGACGGGCACGTAAAGGTCTAGTTTCTCCAGTAGGCCGGTGGCCGACGGGCACGTACAGGTCTAGTTTCTCCAGTAGGCCGGTGGCCGACGGGCACGTAAAGGTCTAGTTTCTCCAGTAGGCCGGTGGCCGACGGGCACGTACAGGTCTAGTTTCTCCAGTAGGCCGGTGGCCGACGGGCACGTACAGGTCTAGTTTCTCCAGTAGGCCGGTGGCCGACGGGCACGTACAGGTCTAGTCATCTATAAATGCAACAAGTCTCTGTCTGTGTGTAATCCACGAATCTCGAGAACCGTTCGCCCCACCGACTTCAAATTCGACACACGCGTTCCACACCCCCACAGGGAGTGCAGTGCCCAGTATCGAGTCGGTCGGACCCACAGTTGTCCAGAACCGCCACAAAAAGGCCAGAACCGCCCTGGACAGGGCCCCTGCCCAGGGTCCATATATGGAGCTGGTGGTAATTACCGCCATACCTTAACAGGAGCCCTCGTACAAGGCTTCTTTGACTATGCATGCACATCCTGGTACCACAGCACCTCAAAGGCCCTTAAAACTAGGCTCCAGACTTCCCAAAACAAACTGGTCAGGCTCCTACTTGGCCTCACCCCCCGAACCCACCTCACCCCTGCCCACTTTGACAGACTGGAATGGCTTACAGCATCTTGCAATGGGTCTGCTCCACAAGATTCGATACTCCACCAAGATACCCATGTACCTGTCTACTTCTTTAATGTTAACGAAGTCCACACCCACAACACCAGAGGGAGTGCAACGAACCATGTACAACCCAGATTCGGCACAAACAAGGGACTAAATTATTTCCGCTCCTATGCCACTAAAATGTGGAACGCCCTACCAACAGTCATTAAGACATGCAAATCCCTTGACTCCTTCAAAACCGCTCTCAAAGGGCACCTACGGACGGCTGCAATTTGAAACTGGCCCCCGTAAAAATCTGAATCCCCCACTGCCCCCCCCCACCCCCCCTTTTCCCCCCCTCACTGTATATGTCTCTTTTCCCTTTTTACCTCTATGATGAATTCCTGTTTTGTCCCTTGTCTATATAGAAGTGTCTATTTGTACGTCTCTAAATGTTTTGATGAATTGAACATGGTGGACCCTCTTGTAAACAAGTGTAATGCTTAATTTGGTCGTCCACTCACAGTTAACAGTCTTTGTATTGAGTTTGTGCTTGAAATGTACTGTAATTCTGCAAACTTTTAATAAATATTTCAATCAATAAATCAATCAAACCGACGGTAAGGGGGAGGAGAATTACCGCAGCAGTAACAAAAATCCCATCTCGCCCAGCCGTAGCATCCAGTCCAGCCTACTCCAACTTGCATCGTTCCAAGTAGGCCAATGAGGCTCCAACAGGCACCGCTCTAGTAATAATAATTATTAGTGTGGTTGCCCAAAGGGCCACACTTTGTAATTTTTCAAAATGCGACTTTTCTAGTTATTATTATTATTATTATTATTATTATTATTATTATTATTATTATTATTATTATTATAATGATGATGATGATATTTATAAGTGTAATCTTCATCGTCAACAGGCAGAGTTTCAATGACCACATCGAAGCAGACCAACCCTGAGACCGAATCTCCTTACCAGGTAATTACAGACACACAGACAGGCAGGCAGACAGACAGACAGACAGACAGACAGGCAGACAGACAGACAGACAGACAGACAGACAGACAGACAGACAGACAGACAGACAGACAGACAGACAGACAGACAGACAGACACCACTTTGTTCCCCCAACGTTGTACATGTCTTTATTATTATTAGTACTTTTTATGATAATTTGAATATTGTTTTTATTTTAGTCATGATTATGAATTGAATACCCACGCAGGACCTGAATGGAAACAAGACAGCAGGGACCTTTTTGACTGTACTCTGTAATGTAAACAGCTTTAAGTGTTTGACTGTAATGTAAATGTTGTCTTCAGCAATTTTAGCGAGATGGAACGATATGTTTTGAATATGAATTAATTTAGTGTATTAATTTGTTTCAACAGGAGTTACATGGAGTCCAACCACATGTTTACTGTGACCTGACACACTACAGGAAATGAAACCCTGGCATGGATTTATAAATCTACTGGACTGAACTCATCCTCCAATGAAACCCTGGCATGGATCACCACCACTACTGGACTGAACTCACCCTCATTTACATGAAAACCCGGCATGGCCCACCACCACTACTGGACTGAACTCACCATCATTTACATGAAAACCTGACATGGCCCACCACAACTACTGGACTGAACTCACCCTCATTTACATGAAAACCTGACATGGCCCACCACCACTACTGGACTGAACTCACCCTCATTTACATGAAAACCTGACATGGCCCACCACCACTACTGGACTGAACTCACCCTCATTTACATGAAAACCCGGCATGGATCACCACAACTACTGGACTGAACTCACCCTCATTTACATGAAAACCTGACATGGCCCACCACCACTACTGGACTGAACTCACCCTCATTTACATGAAAACCCGGCATGGATCACCACAACTACTGGACTGAACTCACCCTCATTTACATGAAAACCTGACATGGCCCGATCCATTTTACTCTGAAACAGCTCTCAACTAGAAAAAGTGCCCTTCTGGGCACAGGTCTCCACCAGGAGGATAGGACTGTGTGAGATGTTTGGCAAAATGTTTAGGATTAATATTAACGTTAATGTTTTTGAGGCATTTTGTTCCAAAAATGTGTTTTGCAAAAATCAACCTGTTGGTGGCGCTATAACAGGCCAATGTGAAAAGTGTGGGATATATTCCTCAGCCTAGTAAGAAAATGTGTGAAAAATTTCACGTAAATTGCATGCTGCGTTCATGATTTGAGGCTTTTGTTCAAAACGGGGCAATCTTGCAAACTGTGAAAGCTAATTATAGCCAATTAGGATGGAATATGAAATATCGGACAGATCCGACTTGAGCACATGACCATAGAGATAGTGTGTAACGATTTGTGAGCTTTTTGGACAGAATCTGGAGGAGTAATGTCAAAGAATGTGTTTTACAAAAGTCGGCCTCCTGGTGGCGCTATAAAAGGCAGATGCGGAAAATGCAGGTCAACGGTTTGTCCTTGGCCTCTAGGGAGTGTGCATGCAACGTTTCACGCAGATCGGTGTAGTTTTAGGTAAAGAAATTTAAAAGCTGCCTCATGGTGGCGCTATAACAGGCCGTTCTGGAAAATGTGGGGCAGAGGTTCATCGTTGGCATCCAGGGAGTGTGTGTGCAAAGTTTGGCATCGACCGGGTTAACGGTGCCGGAGATTAGCTGGTAACAGACGGACGGACACACACACACACACACGGACACACGGACGGAGTGCAAAACATACTCTCTCCCCATGCCTTCGGCCTGGTGGAGACAATAATAACTCTTTCAGGACGTAAACAAACAGTTTATTCAGACAATATAGAGCATCACCAAACCAGGTCTACCACACCATTAAAACACCAGGTCTACCACACCAAACCAGGTCTACCACACCATTAAAACACCAGGTCTATCACACCAAACCAGGTCTACCACACCATTAAAACACCAGGTCTACCACACCAAACCAGGTCTACCACACCATTAAAACACCAGGTCTACCACACCAAACCAGGTCTACCACACCATTAAAACACCAGGTCTACCACACCATTAAAACACCATCAGAACACAGAATTATTAAAAGTTAAAACATCTGGGGCCACGGTGGCACAGTTGGCAGTGCTGTCGCCTCACAGCTAGAAGGTCCTGGGTTCGATTCCCGCTCGGGACGCTGTGGGTGCTGGCGGCGTGTTTCCTCCTCCGCGTCATCAGTGCCCATACCCGAGGCGGGGTTGGCGAAAGAGCCTTTCTGTGTGGAGTTTGCATGTTCTCCCCGTGTCCCCTAGGGTATAGGTACCCTCACAAAAAACATGCAGTAATCCTGGTCTCTAAACTGCCTCCCCCTGGCCAGCCGGGGCGCCTGATGGAGGGGAAAGGAACTGGTCTCTAAACTGCCTCCCCCTGGCCAGCCGGGGCGCCTGATGGAGGGGAAAGGATCTGGTCTCTATACTGCCTCCCCCTGGCCAGCCGGGGCGCCTGATGGAGGGGAAAGGAACTGGGTGGAATAACGTGTTCCTTCCACGCGCTACGTCCAACCAGGGAAACTCCCCCCTGTCAGGTGTAAAGGAGCGACTTGGACACTCAGGCATTCAAGTCTGTTGCTCTCCCCATGTCCCCCATATATGGGGACTAGGTTGGCGGAGGGTGTGTAGAGCCCAGGATCACATTAGATAATTGACACAGGTGAAAAATGGGTTACAAAATAATGGGATACAAATTATCATCTTATTATTACATCTATCAGAACAGAATGATTAAAAGTTAAAACATGTAACTATGACAACACAGAGCCATTACAACATCTATCTATCAGAGAACATGAAGCAGGGGGGGGGGGCGTGTGTGTGTGTGTGTGTGTGTGTGCGCGTGCGTGCGTGCGTGCGTGCGTGCGTGCGTGCGTGCGTGCGTGCGTGCGTGCGTGCGTGCGTGCGTGCGTGCGTGCGTGCGTGCGTCTCTGTGCAATCACACAGAGATGTTGTTCACTTCAATAATGAATAAAATCATTATTAAATATGACTCTTACGTTGCTTCAGTCATCAAATACATTTATATTTAGTTTTAATGTCTGAAACTATACCCATTATTTTACTATGCTAGTAAAGCAACCCTGATAAAAGTATCAAACTCCCAAAATTCACCAAAGAAATTACTCTGTTAAAAAATAAATCACACCCCTGTGAAGTGAGGGGCACTCTTGTCATTATACATACATCATCACATTCCGGACAATCACAGTTTGCGTCCTCACTTTTCCATCTTTTTATCCTCAATACGTAACTTTGCTCAGCCAATGAAATCATCGCTATGGGGTGCTCAGCCAATCAAATCATCACTATGTTGTGCTCAGCCAATCAAATCATCGCTATGGGGTGCTCAGCCAATCAAATCAGCCTGCTGCCGGCCACGGCCTCTAGGGGGCGCTGAAGAACATGGGATGTGAAAGAGGAAACGTTAATCAGTGTCATTTCACTCCTATTAATAAACTACTACTAATAATAATAATAATAATGTCCATGTTATGATGAAGTAATTATATAACACATTAATTAATATCATGGTCTCACCTGCTGAATCTCCTCTAACACATTAATTAATATTCATGGTCTCACCTGCTGAATCTCTTCACTCGTCATCTCTCTGGTTTCTGTGTAGAAATGTAAACCGATGTATTAAACTATCAATGTATTATAAATTAATACATTGATAGTTTAATGAATCTGTTTACATTTCTACACAGAAATAAATATATAATGTAAAGAGGTGATACAATGTGTTAGAACGTCTTACCGTCATAGTCTTCATCTCTTCTGTGTGGTCCAACCGGCCTCCTGTCACCAGGCCTGTCCCTGCTATTGGTCCAATCATCAGGCCTGTCCCTGCTATTGGCTGCTGTATCTCTGCTATTGGCTACTGTATCTCTGCTATTGGTTCCTTCATCAGCCCTATCTCTGCTATTGGTCCAATCATCAGGCCTGTCCTTGCTATTGGCTGCTGTATCTCTGCCATTGGCTCTGCTATTGGTTCCTTCATCAGCCCTATCTCTGCTATTGGTTCCTTCATCAGCCCCATCTCTGCTATTGGTTCCTTCATCAGCCCTATCTCTGCTATTGGTTCCTTCATCAGCCCTATCTCTGCTATTGGTTCCTTCATCAGCCATATCTCTGCTATTGGCTCCTGTATCTCTGCTATTGGTTCCTTCATCACTCCTATCTCTGTTATTGGCTCCTGTATCTCTACTATTGGTCCAATCATCAGTCATATCTCTGCTATTGGCTCCTGTATCTCTACTATTGGTCCAATCATCAGTCATATCTCTGCTATTGGCTCCTGTGTCTCTGCTATTGGCTGCAGTGTCTCTGCTATTGGTGTCTGTGTCTCCGCTATTGGCTCTGCTATTGGCTCCTGTATCTCTGCTATTGGTCCAATCATCAGTCCTATCTCTGCTATTGGCTCCTGTATCTCTACTATTGGTCCAATCAGCAGTCCTATCTCTGCTATTGGCTCCTGTATCTCTGCTATTGGTCCAATCATCAGTCCTATCTCTGCTATTGGCTCCTGTGTCTCTGCTATTGGCTCTGCTATTGGCTGCTGTATCTCTGCTATTGGCTGCTGTATCTCTGCCATTGGCTGCTGTTTCTCTGCTATTGGCTCTGCTATTGGCTGCTGTATCTATGCTATTGGCTCTGCTATTGGCTGCTGTATCTCTGCTATTGGCTCTGCTATTGGCTGCTGTATCTCTGCTATTGGCTGCAGTGTCTCTGCTATTGGCTGCTGTATCTCTGATATTGGCTCCGCTATTGGCTGCTGTATCTCTGCTATTGGCTCTGCTATTGGCTGCTGTATCTCTGATATTGGCTCCAGTGTTTGTATTGGTTGCTCCTCCCTCATCTTCAGTCTCCAGTCTCTCCAGGTCTCCAGGGTTAGGTTTAGGTTTAGAGGGGTTCTGGTTCTGGGTGAGGGACTGGTCTAGGTCTAGTCCCTCCTCTCCAGGGTCAGGGGTCTGGTCTAGATGTTCTCCCTCGTCTCCAGTCTCCAGTCTCTCCACATCTTCAGGGTTAGGTTCAGAGGGGTTAGGGGTCTGGGTCATGGACCGGTCTTCTCCCTCGTCTCCAGGATTAGGGTTAGAGGGGTTATGGTTCTGGGTCTGGTCTAGATGTTCTCCCTCGTCTCCAGTCTCTCCACATCTTCAGGGTTAGGTTCAGAGGGGTTAGGGGTCTGGGTCATGGACCGGTCTTCTCTCTCGTCTCCAGGATTAGGGTTAGAGGGGTTATGGTTCTGGGTCTGGTCTAGATGTTCTCCCTCGTCTCCAGTCTCCAGCCTCTCCAGGTCTCCAGGGTTAGGTTCAGAGGGGTTAGGGGTCTGGGTCATGGACCGGTCTTCTCCCTCGTCTCCAGGATTAGGGTTAGAGGGGTTATGGTTCTGGGTCTGGGTCTGGTCTAGATGTTCTCCCTCGTCTCCAGTCTCCAGCCTCTCCACATCCTCAGGCCTAGGAGGGTTAGTGTTAATGGTCTGGTTTAGAGACTGGTCTAGATGTTCTCCCTCGTCTCCAGTCTCCAGCCTCTTCACATCTCCAGGTGTTGCTGTGTGTCTGCGTGTTGCTGTGTGTCTGCGTGGAGATGCTGCGCCTCCCGGCAACATGGCGGCTGTTCCTGGTGCCTCGTTACTGTCACTCTGGACCTCTAGGACCTCTAGGACCTCTAGGACCCTGGATGAAAACCACATGTTAGGATTATTGTGGCAAAGAGTATTGCGATTAACGCTATCATAGTGATAATCAAACTTAACTTAATTCAACGCTATCATAGTGATAATCAAACTTAACTTAATTCAACGCTATCATAGTGATAATCAAACTTAACTTAATTCAACGCTATCATAGTGATAATCAAACTTAACTTAATTCAACGCTATCATAGTGATAATCAAACGTAACTTAATTCAACACTATCATAGTGATAATCAAACTTAACTTAATTCAATGCTATCATAGTGATAATCAAACTTAACTTAATTCAACGCTATCATAGTGATAATCAAACTTAACTTAATTCAACACTATCATAGTGATAATCAAACTTAACTTAATTCAATGCTATCATAGTGATAATCAAACTTAACCTAATTCAACGCTATCATAGTGATAATAAAACTTAACTTAATTCAACGCTATCATAGTGATAATCAAACTTAACTTAATTCAACACTATCATAGTGATAATCAAACTTAACTTAATTCAACGCTATCATAGTGATAATCAAACTTAACTTAATTCAACACTATCATAGTGATAATCAAACTTAACTTAATTCAATGCTATCATAGTGATAATCAAACTTAACTTAATTCAACGCTATCATAGTGATAATCAAACTTAACTTAATTCAACACTATCATAGTGATAATCAAACTTAACTTAATTCAATGCTATCATAGTGATAATCAAACTTAACCTAATTCAACGCTATCATAGTGATAATAAAACTTAACTTAATTCAACGCTATCATAGTGATAATCAAACTTAACTTAATTCAACACTATCATAGTGATAATCAAACTTAACTTAATTCAATGCTATCATAGTGATAATCAAACTTAACCTAATTCAACGCTATCATAGTGATAATAAAACTTAACTTAATTCAACGCTATCATAGTGATAATAAAACTTAACTTAATTCAACGCTATCATAGTGATAATCAAACTTAACTTAATTTAATGCTATCATAGTGATAATCAAACTTAACTTAATTCAACGCTATCATAGTGATAATCAAACTTAACTTAATTCAACGCTATCATAGTGATAATCAAACTTAACTTAATTCAACGCTATCATAGTGATAATCAAACTTAACTTAATTCAATGCTAGCATAGTGATAATCAAACTTAACTTAATTCAACGCTATCATAGTGATAATCAAACTTAACTTAATTCAACGCTATCATAGTGATAATCAAACTTAACTTAATTCAACGCCATCATAGTGATAATCAAACTTAACTTAATTCAACGCTATCATAGTGATAATCAAACTTAACTTAACGCTATCATAGTGATAATCAAACTTAACTTAATTTAATGCTATCATAGTGATAATCAAACTTAACTTAATTCAACGCTATCATAGTGATAATCAAACTTAACTTAACGCTATCATAGTGATAATCAAACTTAACTTAATTTAATGCTATCATAGTGATAATCAAACTTAACTCAACGCTATCATAGTGATAATCAAACTTAACTTAATTCAACGCTATCATAGTGATAATCAAACTTAACTTAATTCAACGCTATCATAGTGATAATCAAACTTAACTTAATTCAACGCTATCATAGTGATAATCAAACTTAACTTAATTCAACGCTATCATAGTGATAATCAAACTTAACTTAATTCAACGCTATCATATTGATAATCAAACTTAACTTAATTCAACGCTATCATAGTGATAATCAAACTTAACTTAATTCAACGCTATCATAATGATAATCAAACTTAACCTAATTCAATGCTATCATAGTGAAAATCAAACTTAACTTAATTCAACGCTATCATAGTGATAATCAAACTTAACTTAATTCAATGCTATCATAGTGATAATCAAACTTAACTTAATTCAACGCTATCATAGTGATAATCAAACTTAACTTAACGCTATCATAGTGATAATCAAACTTAACTTAATTTAATGCTATCATAGTGATAATCAAACTTAACTTAACGCTATCATAGTGATAATCAAACTTAACTTAATTCAACGCTATCATAGTGATAATCAAACTTAACTTAATTCAACGCTATCATAGTGATAATCAAACTTAACTTAATTCAACGCTATCATAGTGATAATCAAACTTAACTTAATTCAACGCTATCATAGTGATAATCAAACTTAACTTAATTCAACGCTATCATAGTGATAATCAAACTTAACTTAATTCAACGCTATCATAGTGATAATCAAACTTAACTTAATTCAACGCTATCATAATGATAATCAAACTTAACCTAATTCAATGCTATCATAGTGAAAATCAAACTTAACTTAATTCAACGCTATCATAGTGATAATCAAACTTAACTTAATTCAATGCTATCATAGTGATAATCAAACTTAACTTAATTCAACGCTATCATAGTGATAATCAAACTTAACTTAATTCAACGCTATCATAGTGATAATCAAACTTAACTTAATTCAACGCTATCATAGTGATAATCAAACTTAACTTAATTCAACGCTATCATAGTGATAATCAAACTTAACTTAATTCAATGCTATCATAGTGATAATCAAACTTAACTTAATTCAACGCTATCATAGTGATAATCAAACTTAACTTAATTCAATGCTATCATAGTGAAAATCAAACTTAACTTAATTCAACGCTATCATAGTGATAATCAAACTTAACTTAATTCAACGCTATCATAGTGATAATCAAACTTAACGCTATCATAGTGATAATCAAACTTAACTTAATTTAATGCTATCATAGTGATAATCAAACTTAACTTAATTCAACGCTATCATAGTGATAATCAAACTTAACTTAATTCAACGCTATCATAGTGATAATCAAACTTAACTTAATTCAACGCAATCATAGTGATAATCAAACTTAACTTAATTCAACGCAATCATAGTGATAATCAAACTTAACTTAATTCAACGCAATCATAGTGATAATCAAACTTAACTTAATTCAACGCTATCATAGTGATAATCAAACTTAACTTAATTCAACGCTATCATAGTGATAATCAAACTTAACTTAATTCAACGCAATCATAGTGATAATCAAACTTAACTTAATTCAACGCAATCATAGTGATAATCAAACTTAACTTAATTCAACGCAATCATAGTGATAATCAAACTTAACTTAATTCAACGCTATCATAGTGATAATCAAACTTAACTTAATTCAACGCTATCATAGTGATAATCAAACTTAACTTAATTCAACGCTATCATAGTGATAATCAAACTTAACTTAATTCAACGCAATCATAGTGATAATCAAACTTAACTTAATTCAACGCAATCATAGTGATAATCAAACTTAACTTAATTCAACGCAATCATAGTGATAATCAAACTTAACTTAATTCAACGCTATCATAGTGATAATCAAACTTAACTTAATTCAACGCTATCATAGTGATAATCAAACTTAATTCAACGCTATCATAGTGATAATCAAACTTAACTTAATTCAACGCTATCATAGTGATAATCAAACTTAACTTAACTTAATGCTATCATAGTGATAATCAAACTTAATCTAATTCAACGCTATCATAGTGATAATCAAACTTAACTTAATTCAACGCTATCATAGTGATAATCAAACTTAATTCAACGCTATCATAGTGATAATCAAACTTAACTTAATTCAACGCTATCATAGTGATAATCAAACTTAACTTAACTTAATGCTATCATAGTGATAATCAAACTTAATCTAATTCAACGCTATCATAGTGATAATCAAACTTAACTTAATTCAACGCTATCATAGTGATAATCAAACTTAATTCAACGCTATCATAGTGATAATCAAACTTAACTTAATTCAACGCTATCATAGTGATAATCAAACTTAACTTAACTTAATGCTATCATAGTGATAATCAAACTTAATCTAATTCAACGCTATCATAGTGATAATCAAACTTAACTTAATTCAACGCTATCATAGTGATAATCAAACTTAACTTAATTCAACGCTATCATAGTGATAATCAAACTTAACTTAATTCAATGCTATCATAGTGATAATCAAACTTAACTTAATTCAACGCTATCATAGTGATAATCAAACTTAACTTAATTCAACGCTATCATTGTGATAATCAAACTTAACTTAATCCAACGCTATCATAGTGATAATCAAACTTAACTTAATTCAACGCTATCATAGTGATAATCAAACTTAACTTAATTCAATGCTATCATAGTGATAATCAAACTTAACTTAATTCAACGCTATGATAGTGATAATCAAACTTAACTTAATTCAACGCTATCATAGTGATAATCAAACTTAACTTAATTCAACGCTATCATAGTGATAATCAAACTTAACTTAACTTAACGCCATCATAGTGATAATCAAACTTAACTTAATTCAACGCTATCATAGTGATAATCAAACTTAACTTAATTTAATGCTATCATAGTGATAATCAAACTTAACTTAATTCAACGCTATCATAGTGATAATCAAACTTAACTTAATTCAACGCTATCATAGTGATAATCAAACTTAACTTAATTCAACGCTATCATAGTGATAATCAAACTTAACTTAACGCTATCATAGTGATAATCAAACTTAACTTAATTTAATGCTATCATAGTGATAATCAAACTTAACTTAACGCTATCATAGTGATAATCAAACTTAACTTAATTCAACGCTATCATAGTGATAATCAAACTTAACTTAATTCAACGCTATCATAGTGATAATCAAACTTAACTTAATTCAACGCTATCATAGTGATAATCAAACTTAACTTAATTCAACGCTATCATAGTGATAATCAAACTTAACTTAATTCAACGCTATCATAGTGATAATCAAACTTAACTTAATTCAACGCTATCATAATGATAATCAAACTTAACCTAATTCAATGCTATCATAGTGAAAATCAAACTTAACTTAATTCAACGCTATCATAGTGATAATCAAACTTAACTTAATTCAATGCTATCATAGTGATAATCAAACTTAACTTAATTCAACGCTATCATAGTGATAATCAAACTTAACTTAATTCAACGCTATCATAGTGATAATCAAACTTAACTTAATTCAACGCTATCATAGTGATAATCAAACTTAACTTAATTCAACGCTATCATAGTGATAATCAAACTTAACTTAATTCAATGCTATCATAGTGATAATCAAACTTAACTTAATTCAACGCTATCATAGTGATAATCAAACTTAACTTAATTCAATGCTATCATAGTGAAAATCAAACTTAACTTAATTCAACGCTATCATAGTGATAATCAAACTTAACTTAATTCAACGCTATCATAGTGATAATCAAACTTAACTTAACGCTATCATAGTGATAATCAAACTTAACTTAATTTAATGCTATCATAGTGATAATCAAACTTAACTTAATTCAACGCTATCATAGTGATAATCAAACTTAACTTAATTCAACGCTATCATAGTGATAATCAAACTTAACTTAATTCAACGCTATCATAGTGATAATCAAACTTAACTTAATTCAACGCAATCATAGTGATAATCAAACTTAACTTAATTCAACGCAATCAGTGATAATCAAACTTAACTTAATTCAACGCTATCATAGTGATAATCAAACTTAATTCAACGCTATCATAGTGATAATCAAACTTAACTTAATTCAACGCTATCATAGTGATAATCAAACTTAACTTAATTCAACGCTATCATAGTGATAATCAAACTTAACTTAACTTAATGCTATCATAGTGATAATCAAACTTAATCTAATTCAACGCTATCATAGTGATAATCAAACTTAACTTAATTCAACGCTATCATAGTGATAATCAAACTTAACTTAATTCAACGCTATCATAGTGATAATCAAACTTAACTTAATTCAATGCTATCATAGTGATAATCAAACTTAACTTAATTCAACGCTATCATAGTGATAATCAAACTTAACTTAATTCAACGCTATCATTGTGATAATCAAACTTAACTTAATCCAACGCTATCATAGTGATAATCAAACTTAACTTAATTCAACGCTATCATAGTGATAATCAAACTTAACTTAATTCAATGCTATCATAGTGATAATCAAACTTAACTTAATTCAACGCTATGATAGTGATAATCAAACTTAACTTAATTCAACGCTATCATAGTGATAATCAAACTTAACTTAATTCAACGCTATCATAGTGATAATCAAACTTAACTTAACTTAACGCCATCATAGTGATAATCAAACTTAACTTAATTCAACGCTATCATAGTGATAATCAAACTTAACTTAATTTAATGCTATCATAGTGATAATCAAACTTAACTTAATTCAACGCTATCATAGTGATAATCAAACTTAACTTAATTCAACGCTATCATAGTGATAATCAAACTTAACTTAATTCAACGCTATCATAGTGATAATCAAACTTAACTTAATTCAATGCTAGCATAGTGATAATCAAACTTAACTTAATTCAACGCTATCATAGTGATAATCAAACTTAACTTAATTCAACGCTATCATAGTGATAATCAAACTTAACTTAATTCAACGCCATCATAGTGATAATCAAACTTAACTTAATTCAATGCTATCATAGTGATAATCAAACTTAACTTAATGCAACGCTATCATAGTGATAATCAAACTTAACTTAATTCAACACTATCATATTGATAATCAAACTTAGCTTAATTCAACGCTATCATAGTGATAATCAAACTTAACTTAATTCAATGCTATCATAGTGATAATCAAACTTAACTTAATTCAATGCTATCATAGTGATAATCAAACTTAACTTAATTCAACACTATCATAGTGATAATCAAACTTAACTTAATTCAACGCTATCATAGTGATAATCAAACTTAACGCTATCATAGTGATAATCAAACTTAACTTAATTCAACGCTATCATAGTGATAATCAAACTTAACTTAATTTAATGCTATCATAGTGATAATCAAACTTAACTTAATTCAACGCTATCATAGTGATAATCAAACTTAAGTTAATTCAACGCTATCATAGTGATAATCAAACTTAACTTAATTCAACGCTATCATAGTGATAATCAAACTTAACTTAACTTAATGCTATCATAGTGATAATCAAACTTAATCTAATTCAACGCTATCATAGTGATAATCAAACTTAACTTAATTCAACGCTATCATAGTGATAATCAAACTTAACTTAATTCAACGCTATCATAGTGATAATCAAACTTAACTTAATTCAATGCTATCATAGTGATAATCAAACTTAACTTAATTCAACGCTATCATAGTGATAATCAAACTTAACTTAATTCAACGCTATCATTGTGATAATCAAACTTAACTTAATCCAACGCTATCATAGTGATAATCAAACTTAACTTAATTCAACGCTATCATAGTGATAATCAAACTTAACTTAATTCAATGCTATCATAGTGATAATCAAACTTAACTTAATTCAACGCTATGATAGTGATAATCAAACTTAACTTAATTCAACGCTATCATAGTGATAATCAAACTTAACTTAATTCAACGCTATCATAGTGATAATCAAACTTAACTTAACTTAACGCCATCATAGTGATAATCAAACTTAACTTAATTCAACGCTATCATAGTGATAATCAAACTTAACTTAATTTAATGCTATCATAGTGATAATCAAACTTAACTTAATTCAACGCTATCATAGTGATAATCAAACTTAACTTAATTCAACGCTATCATAGTGATAATCAAACTTAACTTAATTCAACGCTATCATAGTGATAATCAAACTTAACTTAATTCAATGCTAGCATAGTGATAATCAAACTTAACTTAATTCAACGCTATCATAGTGATAATCAAACTTAACTTAATTCAACGCTATCATAGTGATAATCAAACTTAACTTAATTCAACGCCATCATAGTGATAATCAAACTTAACTTAATTCAATGCTATCATAGTGATAATCAAACTTAACTTAATGCAACGCTATCATAGTGATAATCAAACTTAACTTAATTCAACACTATCATATTGATAATCAAACTTAGCTTAATTCAACGCTATCATAGTGATAATCAAACTTAACTTAATTCAATGCTATCATAGTGATAATCAAACTTAACTTAATTCAATGCTATCATAGTGATAATCAAACTTAACTTAATTCAACACTATCATAGTGATAATCAAACTTAACTTAATTCAACGCTATCATAGTGATAATCAAACTTAACGCTATCATAGTGATAATCAAACTTAACTTAATTCAACGCTATCATAGTGATAATCAAACTTAACTTAATTTAATGCTATCATAGTGATAATCAAACTTAACTTAATTCAACGCTATCATAGTGATAATCAAACTTAAGTTAATTCAACGCTATCATAGTGATAATCAAACTTAACTTAATTCAACGCTATCATAGTGATAATCAAACTTAACTTAATTCAACGCTATCATATTGATAATCAAACTTAACTTAATTCAATGCTATCATAGTGATAATCAAACTTAACCTAATTCAATGCTATCATAGTGATAATCAAACTTAACTTAATTCAATGCTATCATAGTGATAATCAAACTTAACTTAACTTAATGCTATCATAGTGATAATCAAACTTAACTTAATTCAATGCTATCATTGTGCTGTTCCTGCCAAAGTGTGTAGCTTAACTTCAGCTCAACAGCGAGCTAAACTCCAATTCCCCATAGAAAGAATGACAGAATCGTGATGTAAAGTTCCTTTACTGAGTGGTTCTTCATCTTTTACAAGGTCATGGAGTAAAAACTGAAACAAACATAAAATACAATACAACATGCATGAGTTCAGTTTTCCTGTTCTTAATTTTACAGTAGCTTGTAAATACAATCCTTTTTAATCCAAAATTACCATGAAATCCTTTTTTAACATTAACTTATTATGCATGAAATTTCACAACATGAAATACAACACTTCCATATGAGTCTTCACTTACAGCATTGCCTCCTGGTGAAGGTATGTAGAAGGTGAGAAAGAAAAGCTTCACATGTTGCACAGAGAAGTAGTGGGTGCACTCTCTGTGCTGCCTCTAACACAAATGATGTTTGCAAGCCCACACAGCTGATTACTATCCAGTGAGTGCAATCATCTAAACTCACACACCTGCCTTAACTAGGCCAAAAGTCACAGTGACCTCTTCTAATCAAGAAGGCATTTCAATATAAGGGTCCTTAAGTCCTTAAAAATAAAGCCTTTCTAAACATAACTGTTTACAATATAAATGACATTATAAAACAACACAATCATAGTGATAATCAAACTTAACTTAATTCAATGCTATCATAGTGATAATCAAACTTAACTTAACTTAATGCTATCATAGTGATAATCAAACTTAACTTAATTCAACGCTAACATAGTGATAATAAAACTTAACTTAATTCAACGCTATCATAGTGATAATCAAACTTAACTTAACTTAACTCTCTGGGTGGACCATCCTACCTGGTTGTCTCTGGGTGGACCATCCTACATTAAGATTCTGAATCCATTCCATTAAGATTCTGAATCCATTCCATTAAGATTCTGAATCCATTCCAAGCATTAGTTTTGCACGAAAAACACTCCTTGGCCTAACACAAAGAGTGTTTTTCATTTCAACTAATGCTTGGAATGGATTCAGAATCATGGAACCCCCCTAGCTCTGGTCCATAGCTCTAATGCGTTTCATTTAGAGCTATGTTAGTCTCAACTTCTGCCGCTCGCATGAATGCAGACCAGCCTCTCCTCTTTAGCGTCAATAAAAAGAACGTTTTTGCTACTCATCAAAACAAAGGCGGGTTGTGTCATTAGAAAGCCTACTTTCCTTAGTGGACACACTCTGAGCCCCCCACCACACGTTAAGGGGATTTTGTTTCCACTGGAAGAAAAACAACTTTTAGTTACTCCGCTGCGCCCTCTACCGATGTTGCCCAGAGAATTGCCTCATAGAGAATATTGTTGTGTGGTTAACCCTAACCACTAAGGAAAGTGGGATTTCTAATGACACAACCCGCCTTTGTTTTGGTGAGTAGCAAAAACGTTCTTTTTATTGACGCTAAAGAGGAGAGGCTGGTCTGCATTCATGCGAGCGGCGGAAGTTGAGAGTAACATAGCTCTAAATGAAACGCATTAGAGCTATGGACGACCAGAGCTAGGAAACCCCCTATAGTTTGACATGTCACATGCTACTTAAGAAAATGTTGCCTTATATTGGTTGTCTATGACTCTATGGTGTGGTATATATTGGTTGTCTATGACTCTATGGTGTGGTGTATATATATTGGTTGTCTATGACTCTATGGTGTGGTATATATATATTGGTTGTCTATGACTCTATGGTGTGGTATATATATTGGTTGTCTATGACTCTATGGTGTGGTATATATATTGGTTGTCTATGACTCTATGGTGTGGTATATATATTGGTTGTCTATGACTCTATGGTGTGGTATATATATTGGTTGTCTATGACTCTATGGTGTGGTATATATATTGGTTGTCTATGACTCTATGGTGTGGTATATATATTGGTTGTCTATGACTCTATGGTGTGGTATATATATTGGTTGTCTATGACTCTATGGTGTGGTATATATATTGGTTGTCTATGACTCTATGGTGTGGTATATATATTGGTTGTCTATGACTCTATGGTGTGGTATATATATTGGTTGTCTATGACTCTATGGTGTGGTATATATATTGGTTGTCTATGACTCTATGGTGTGGTATATATATTGGTTGTCTATGACTCTATGGTGTGGTATATATATTGGTTGTCTATGACTCTATGGTGTGGTATATATATTGGTTGTCTATGACTCTAGTCTATGGTGTGGTATATATCTTGGTTGTCTATGGTGTGGTATATATATTGGTTGTCTATGACACTAGTCTATGGTGTGGTATATATATTGGTTGTCTATGGTGTGGTATACAAAATGGCAAATCACAGGTCCTCTCAAAGTTTGAGTGACTTATGGCTCCCCGGCTAATTGTGATTGGATTGTTCTGTTAATTAGTGTGTTCACTGGATTGGGATTGGTTAGTTAATTAGTTAAATGTGTAAAACAACAACATGCCATCTGAATGCATGGCTCGTTTGATGCTCCTGTACTCTTCATCATCATCTTCATCTTCATCTTCATCTTCATCTTCATCTTCATCTTCATCATCATCATCATCTTCATCATCTTCTTCTTCTTCTTCATCGTCGTCGTCGTCGTCTTCATCATCCTCATCATCTTAGGGAGACAGAGATAGGTATAGATATAGGTATAGATCATGGATTCTAATGAAAATCAACCCATATCAACCAATAGGTTACTCATCAAGATGCAAATGGATTTGGTTCCTAACTATCATTTAGCTGGGGACCCCCTGGAACTCCCTCAAGGACTCAAGGGAGTCCCCGGACCACACTTTGGGAACCACTGCTCTACCTGTGTTGTCTGCTCCGAGGTCTCTGTCAGGTTGACGACCTGGATCTGAAATGCAGAGGGAAAAAATGTTAAAGATGGAGTGCCACAAGTGTTGTATTTTTCCAGTTTTCCATGTGTCTATGAGGTGACAGTACTTCATTAGACACCCTGGAGTCGTTTTCATGTGTCTATGAGGTGACAGTACTTCATTAGACACCCTGGAGTCGTTTGTATGTGTCTATGAGGTGACAGTACTTCATTAGACACCATGGAGTCGTTTTTATGTGTCTATGAGGTGACAGTACTTCATTAGACACCATGGAGTCGTTTTTATGTGTCTATGAGGTGACAGTACTTCATTAGACACCCTGGAGTCGTTTTCATGTGTCTATGAGGTGACAGTACTTCATTAGACACCATGGAGTCGTTTTTATGTGTCTATGAGGTGACAGTACTTCCTTAGACACCCTGGAGTCGTTTTCATGTGTCTATGAGGTGACAGTACTTCATTAGACACCCTGGAGTCATTTTTATGTGTCTATGAGGTGACAGTACTTCATTAGACACCATGGAGTCGTTTTTATGTGTCTATGAGGTGACAGTACTTCATTAGACAACCTGGAGTCGTTTTCATGTGTCTATGAGGTGACAGTACTTCATTAGACACCCTGGAGTCGTTTTCATGTGTCTATGAGGTGACAGTACTTCATTAGACACCCTGGAGTCGTTTGTATGTGCAATGGTGTATTAACTTTGTATTTAGGGTTTCTTCCTGGAGGCTGAACCCTTGACAGTCAAACGGGCCAATGAAATAAACAGTAATATAGTGACATCACACTATCGGCCCCTCCCCTAACCCCTCCCCCGTTATCATACAACTACACCTCCTTATATAACAATAAGACCTGATGATCATGTTTTAGGGTGGAAAACAATCACGGCACTCCAACTTTAAGTATCTGTCAATCATCTATCAATCACCTGTCAATCAACTCCATCTTAGACCGTAGCACTTGCCCTAGCCTCAACGGCCTCATGGAAACAAATACTCTCTAATTAACACATTAATTAATTAATTAATGATCTCACCTGTGACATCAGCAGCAGGTGCAGCAGGTACAACGTTTGAGTGTTCCAAATCTGAAGACAAAATTACACTAATATTAGTATATAGTATTTATATGATATTGAATTATAACGCTGTTATGCCTCAAATCCTACATTCCAAGCACATTCCAATCCTACATTCCACACCCCCCAATACCAATATGATTGTTTTGGGGGGTCTCCAATACCAATATGAATGTTTTGGGGGGTCTCCAATACCAATATGATTGTTTTGGGGGGTCCATAGGTTCCAATATGATTGTTTTGGGGGGTCTCCAATACCAATATGATTGTTTTGGGGGGTCCATAGGTTCCAATATGATTGTTTTGGGGGGTCTCCAATACCAATATGATTGTTTTGGGGGGTCTCCAATACCAATATGATTGTTTTGGGGGGTCTCCAATACCAATATGATTGTTTTGGGGGGTCCATAGGTTCCAATATGATTATGTTACCAGTACCATATTAATAAAATAAAATAAATAACAAATACCTGCTGAATTTGGGTCAAGTTCTTCCGGCTCAGGTGTGGGTTTATCAGACTCTAGGAACTCTAGGAAGACGTTAACACATAAATAACTCTAGGAAGACAGATGTTAACACATAAATAACTCTAGAAAGACAGACGTTAACACATAAATAACTCTAGAAAGACAGACGTTAACACATAAATAAAACATGTATAGTATTATCCCCTCCCTTTGGTATAAGTCTATCATTAAACCCATTCCTAAGGTGTGGGTTTATCAGACTCTAGGAACTCTAGGAAGACAGACGTACCACATAAATAAAACATGTATAGACATCTATTTATTTGTCAGACTCTAAAACATGGAAAGAAAAGGTTAACAAACAAATAAATCAACATGTAGACTAACATCTATTTATTTATCAAGCGTTAAAACACTGTAGGAAGGAAGAGACATTAAGAAACAAATCAATATTATATACACCCTTTAGTGACTAAAGGGTGTTGTCACATCAAACTTTGATTCTGCATCTGCTTTTCAGGAATGTTAGAAATCATTGAATAACAACAAATGTCACACTGTGCCTGTCTGGTATAGGTATTGTAATTGTGTGTGTTCTAGTTTTCCTGGTTCTATGTTGTCGTCCCCAGGTGTTCCTCGTGTGTAATCAGCCCTCGTGTGTATAAGGCCGGCTTTAGACTGCAGTCACATAAAGTAAAATCCGATTCAAATCCGAATTTCACACTACCGTTTGCAAGTGACCAGATCCGATCTGTGCATTCAGACTGATTTTAACAACTCAACTCCATACTGGTTAACAAGCTAAAAGCAATTGGTTTCGACAGCACATCAGTGAGCTGGATGCAATCCTACCTGGAGGGGAGAGAACAGATGGTGGAAGTGAACGGAACACTGTCCCCCCCCCCCCCTCCCAGTGAGCTGTGGCGTTCCACAAGGAAGCATACTAGGGCCTCTACTGTTCCTAATATATGTAAACGACATGACCTCAGCTTGTGACTGCAACTTGTTCCTGTTCGCAGATGACTCGGCACTGCTGGTCTCGGACAGGGACAAACTGCAGGTTGAAAATGCCCTCAGCTCTGAACTCGGTAGAATCTGCACCTGGCTTGCTGATAACAAACTATCTTTACACCTGGGAAAAACTGAATCCATTCTCTTTGGATCTAATAGTAATCTCAGCAAGGCAAATGGCTTCTTGGTTAGAGGGGTGACAATGTTATCACACGTAAAGATGAAATTACCTACCTAGGTTCCATCCTGGAGGCTAATCTTTCCGGTGATAAAATGGCCACCAACGTAATCAAAAACGTCAACCAAAGAACAAGATTCCTTTACAGGATCTCCTCACTGGTCAGCAAAAACACCTTGAAGACCTTAACAGGAGCCCTCGTACAAGGCTTCTTTGACTATGCATGCACCTCCTGGTACCACAGCACCTCAAAGGCCCTTAAAACTAGGCTCCAGACTTCCCAAAACAAACTGGTCAGGCTCCTACTTGGCCTCACCCCCCGAACCCACCTCACCCCTGCCCACTTTGACAGACTGGCATGGCTTAGGGTCGACGACAGAGTACAGCATCTTGCAATGGGTCTGGTCCACAAGATTCGATACTCCACCAAGATACCCATGTACCTGTCTAGATACTTCCTTAATGTTAACGAAGTCCACACCCACAACACCAGAGGGAGTGCAACGAACCATGTACAACCCAGATTCGGCACAAACAAGGGACTAAATTATTTTCGCTCCTATGCCACCAAAATGTGGAACGCCCTACCAACAGTCATTAAGACATGCGAATCCCTTGACCCCTTCGAAACCGCTCTCAAAGGGCACCTACGGATGGCTGCAATTCGAAACTGGCCCCCGTAAAATCTGAATACCCCCCACCCCCCCCCCCCCCCCTTTTCCCCTCACTGTATATGTTTCTTTTCCCTTTTTACCTCCATTATGATGAATTCCTGTTCTGTTCTTTGTCTATATAGAAGTGTCTATTTGTACGTCTCTAAATGTTTTGATGAATTGAACATGGTGGACCCTGTTGTAAACAAGTGTAATGCTTAATTGGGTCGTCCACTCACAGTTAACAGCCTTTGTATTGAGTTTGTGCTTGAAATGTACTGTAATTCTGCAAACTGTTAATACAATTTTCAATCAATCAATCTGTTGAGATGTATTGGAAGTGATCATTAATTGTCTGTGTATATAAATATATCATTGTCACTGTATGTATATTTATATATTGGAATGTATGATCATTAATTGCCTGTATATATATATCACTGTGTATAGTTGTATCTATACCTTTAAGAGCACGTGACCTGATACCGGTCACGTGATCGAGTGAGCTGTGTATATCAAGGATAGTCTAAGAAGGATGAGACGCGAAGACCGTACGGGCGACGCCATGTTGCTTTGGAAGGAAAGAAACATGCGCAGTTGAGACCAGGAAGTTGGACATGCACAACTGCGCATGTTTCTTTCCTTCCAAAGCAACATGGCGTCGCCCGTACGGTCTTCGCGTCTTATCCTTCTTAGACTATCCTTGGTGTATATAAGGAAGTGAAAATAAACATACAGCTCTCAGCCATTGTCTGGGAGGCAACAGTATATCTGTCTCTCTGAGTGTTTGTCCTCCGTCATGTTTCAGGCTAGCTTTGAGTTTGTTGTTGGTTTGACGCGATGCGCTAGCTTTGTTTAACACAATCAATAAAAAAGCCGCCTTGCGGCGACATATCCGCTTTGGTTACCGTGGTAACCAACAACAATCTAACAAAAAAGTTAGTAGCGCACACAGTAGGGAGGTGCTGACCACGGGAGACAAACTTTAAAATAGAAAGGAGAGGTCGCACAGCTCGTAGTCCCGATGCCAAATTTGTTATTATACAATACATTGAGAAACAAGTATGACTGCCGTAGCAGACATTCAAACATAAACATCAAATCGGACAACACTCTCATCACTGACAACCTTGATGTGGCCAACTACTTGAATATCTTCTTTACAAACATAGCAACAACTCTGGTTAACAAACTGCCCTCCCACTCTGGGCTCTTTGGTGTAGAGCACATTACAACCTTCTACAGAAACCTAGGTGTTTGTAAAGACGATTTTAAACTAGTTATGGTAACAACTGATGAGGTAATTAA
This sequence comes from Electrona antarctica, assembly GCF_951216825.1. Classification (NCBI taxonomy): domain Eukaryota; kingdom Metazoa; phylum Chordata; class Actinopteri; order Myctophiformes; family Myctophidae; genus Electrona; species Electrona antarctica. Next base: position 59,442,283 of record NC_136811.1, on the reverse strand, counting down.
GAAACTGAGTGCCCTCCAACCCCACAAGGCCACAGGCCATGACAACATTCCCTCCAAATTTCTCAGAGACTCAGCCATCTCTATAGCTCCAATCATCACCCACATAGTAAACCTCTCCATCAAACAGGGACAGGTCCCCCAAGATTTCAAACTGGCCAAAGTAACCCCCTTGCACAAGAAAGGGAGTAAATTAGACCCCGGCAACTACCGCCCTATTTCTATTCTTAGTTCCATCTCGAAAGTGATGGAAAAAATAGTCTATGAACAGGTTGAAAAGTATCTTGCCACTAATAAATTATTGTACGAGTTCCAATCTGGCTTCAGAACATCCCACTCCACTGACACATGCCTTCTCTATTTGAGCGACCACATCAAACAAGAGGTGGACGCTGGCAAATACTGCGGCATGGTCATGCTGGACCTCCAAAAGGCTTTTGACACCGTGAACCACTCCATACTGGTTAACAAGCTAAAAGCAATTGGTTTCGATAGCACATCAGTGAGCTGGATGCAATCCTACCTGGAGGGGAGAGAACAGATGGTGGAAGTGAACGGAACACTGTCCCCCCCCCCTCCCAGTGAGCTGTGGCGTTCCACAAGGAAGCATACTAGGGCCTCTACTGTTCCTAATATATGTAAACGACATGACTTCAGCTTGTGACTGCAACTTGTTCCTGTTCGCAGATGACTCAGCACTGCTGGTCTCGGACAGGGACAAACTGCAGGTTGAAAATGCCCTCAGCTCTGAACTCGGTAGAATCTGCACCTGGCTCGCTGATAACAAACTATCTTTACACCTGGGAAAAACTGAATCCATTCTCTTTGGCTCTATTAGTAATCTCAGCAAGGCAAATGGCTTCTTGGTTAGAGTGGGTGACAATGTTATCACACGTAAAGATGAAATTACCTACCTAGGTTCCATCCTGGAGGCTAATCTTTCCGGTGATAAAATGGCCACCAACGTAATCAAAAAAGTCAACCATAGAACAAGATTCCTCTACAGGATCTCCTCACTGGTCAACAAAAACACCTTGAAGACCTTAACAGGAGCCCTTGTACAGGGTTTCTTTGACTATGCATGCACCTCCTGGTACCACAGCACCTCAAAGGCCCTTAAAACCAGGCTCCAGACTTCCCAAAACAAACTGGTCAGGCTCATAGGCGGCGGGTATGTAAGGCTAGGGAAGGCTTAGCCTTCCCAAAAATGTTGCTGGGTATTTTTTAAATATATATAATATATGTGCGCAGCATTATAGAGAAGGCTATTGTGTGTGTGTGTGTGTGTGTGTGTGTGTGTGTGTGTGTGTGTGTGTTGTCGCTGCCCCCTGGTGATCGGTGATCGGGTCATATGATTGGCTACTTGTAGTTGGTAGCCTTTCTGTAAACCTCTTCCTTCCAGTCGCTTTGTAGCAAACAGTAGCGCGCACTAGTTTGTTTTGGAAAACAGCAAAACGCAAATGATATAGCCTACGCCCTACGGTCTTTTTCAAGGCAAAGATAAAGTAATTCAGAACTAAAAAGAAGCTGTGAGTCGGCTCGGCTGTCAGCACTCAGCAGCACCACCAGTGCCCGCATGGTTCACAGTTCCCACCACTGCAGCAACACTGACACGTTCAGCGGAGTGGCTGCTGTCTCTGTGCCGTCTGTGAAGAGCCATGAGCCGGGAGGAGGGGCAGCAACACCACACTGACTCGAGACTTGAGAAAAAGACCCAAAACAATGCCCGGGGAACTTTAATTAAAAGCTAGATGCAGTGTCTATAATTGGGTCAAGGGTGTTGCTTTCATGAGCAATGGTGTACGAGATTGGTAATAAATTGGTCAAAGTAACTCATTGTTAGACCATCTGGGGGAAATAAATAAATAAATACATTTGCGAGAGTTCCCCCCCCCCCCCCCCCCCCCCACGCAATTCTAGCCTACCCAAAGGTAAAATCCACCAGCCGCCTATGGTCAGGCTCCTACTTGATCTAGCCCCCCGAACCCACCTCACCCCTGCCCACTTCGACAGGCTGGAATGGCTTAGGGTCGACGACAGAGTACAGCATCTTGCAATGGGTCTGGTCCACAAGATTCGATACACCACCAAGATACCCATGTACCTGTCTAGATACTTCCTTAATGTTAACGAAGTCCACACCCACAACACCAGAGGGAGTGCAACGAACCATGTACAACCCAGATTCGGCACAAACAAGGGACTAAATTATTTTCGCTCCTATGCCACCAAAATGTGGAACGCCCTACCAACTGTCATTAAGACATGCGAATCCCTTGACTCCTTCAAAACCGCTCTCAAAGGGCACCTACGGATGGCTGCAATTCGAAACTGGCCCCCGTAAAATCTGAATCCCCCCCCACCGCCCCCCCCCCCCCCTTTTTCCCCTCACTGTATATGTTTCTTTTCCCTTTTTACCTCCTTTATGATGAATTCCTGTTCTGTCTATAGAAGTGTCTATTTGTACGTCTCTAAATGTTTTGATGATTTGAACATGGTGGACCCTATTGGAAACAAGTGTAATGCTTAATTGGGTCGTCCACTCACAGTTAACAGCCTTTGTATTGAGTTTGTGCTTGAAATGTACTGTAATTCTGCAAACTGTTAATAAATTCTTCAATCAATCAATCAAAAAACGCAGCACTCCAGGTTAAAACAAAATCCTTCTAGGTTCAAGGCTCGAGATATAAGTTGAGGTGAAGAAAATGCCAATACTCATTGTATGTCCTTTGCATGATTTTGGAATCGGGACTACGAGCTCTCATTTCTATTTTAACCAACAACTATCTGACATTGCAGATAGGACCGCGTGTAGCCGTTCTCCTCATATATCCTCATAAACGGCCTTGTTTCTGTACATTTAGAGAAGTTTAGAATATTGTACGGAATAACGGAGGCATCCTCCAGTCATGTCTCCTCCCCAACTGACATGACAGCCAGGATCGAGGAGCGCATTGTCATTTCACATCTGTTTTCTCCGTCGGGTTCACCTGAAGAGCGTCTGTGTGTTTTTGGAACAACAACAAACATCTGATGTTAATATGAATGATTGACAGATCCATTTGTAAACTCATTCAGTACAGTTTGAATGGCAATATCTTCCAAATAAAAATAGCAGATCTACAAGCTCATAGCACGCCACCGAGTGGCGCGCTACGAGCTTGTTGGTCTGCTATTTTTGAAGACTTTTTTTGTATTATTTCTACGTCAGGCTTAAATGGGTTAAACATAACAGTGAATAAATGTGTCATTCATAAAAACATTACACACAAATAAAAAGTGTGCCGACTCAACATTTAGGAAACTTAAAACGTTTTGTCTTTTATCTTTATGGAAAAACAACAGAAAGAAAAATCATTGTTCATTTTGAATTATTCATAACTTTAATCCACACAATCCTGAATGAAGTGTTAATATAAGATATTGTTTAAATATGTACCTCTTATTGGAGACATTAGCACCACCGCCACCAGGGGGAGCAATAACACACTGCACCTCAAACTGCAAAAAAACACAATTACATCAAATTATTACTTTTATAAAATATTCTCTATAGTACACATGTAACCAAATGGACCCTTACAGGTCCGTGACTGTCTGAAAACATGTAACCAAATGGACCCTTACAGGTCTGTGACTGTCTGTACAAAACTACACATGTAACCAAATGGACCCTTACAGGTCTGTGACTGTGATTTGTCTGTACAAATGTAATCAATGTGACTGTAACCAAATGTAACAAACACAAACATAATGGGATTTAGAAAATAAAATATCCATTCATGTTTGTGTTAATTTGTTTTTATTTACTATCATTTAAAAACACTCCAATAAAATGCAAAAACAAAAGGTTTCGTGAATATAAAAACAATTTCTACAAAACAAATTCCATGAATAAATCAAAGAAAAATCTAAGAAATATATTCTAAAACAAAATGTTTAAGAAATAGTGTAAATAGCCAATCTAATTAACTTTTGAACCTTACTTTGTGCAGAGACCAATGAAAACACTTTTCTGCATAATTCAAATATGGGGAATTTATTGTAATGGTTATTTTACTTCCACAAAACTTCCAAATATGCTTTAATGGCTTTTTAATGCAGTATTGTGCAGTATTTAATGCAGTATTGTGCAGTATTTAATGCAGTATTGTGCAGTATTTAATGCAGTATTGTGCACACACATGACGCTACGCCAAACAGTGTCTGTAATGCCCTAATTGGCATGCACGCATACACTGTACTGTGATACACTGTACTGTGATACACTGTACGATACACTGTACTGTGATACACTGTACTGTGATACACTGTACTGCGATACACTGTACTGTGATACACTGTACGATACACTGTACTGTGATACACTGTACTGCGATACACTGTACTGTGATACACTGTACGATACACTGTACTGTGATACACTGTACGATACACTGTACTGTGATACACTGTACTGTGATACACTGTACTGTGATACACTGTACTGTGATACACTGTACGATACACTGTACTGTGATACACTGTACTGTGATACACTGTACTGCGATACACTGTACTGTGATACACTGTACGATACACTGTACTGTGATACACTGTACGATACACTGTACTGTGATACACTGTACTGTGATACACTGTACTGTGATACACTGTACGATACACTGTACTGTGATACACTGTACTGTGATAAACTGTACTGTGATACACTGTACGATACACTGTACTGTGATACACTGTACTTGTGATACACTGTACTGCGATACACTGTACGATACACTGTACTTGTGATACACTGTACTGTGATACACTGTACTGTGATACACTGTACCGTGATACACTGTACTGTGATACACTGTACTGTGATACACTGTACTGTGATACACTGTACGATACACTGTACTGTGATACACTGTACTGTGATACACTGTACTGCGATACACTGTACTGTGATACACTGTACGATACACTGTACTGTGATACACTGTACGATACACTGTACTGTGATACACTGTACTGTGATACACTGTACTGTGATACACTGTACGATACACTGTACTGTGATACACTGTACTGTGATAAACTGTACTGTGATACACTGTACGATACACTGTACTGTGATACACTGTACTTGTGATACACTGTACTGCGATACACTGTACGATACACTGTACTGTGATACACTGTACTGTGATACACTGTACGATACACTGTACTGCGATACACTGTACTGTGATACACTGTACTGCGATACACTGTACTGCGATACACTGTACTGCGATACACTGTACTGTGATACACTGTACTTTGATACACTGTACTGTGATACACTGTACTGCGATACACTGTACTGTGATACACTGTACTGTGATACACTGTAGTGTACTGTGATACACTGTACTGTGATACACTGTACTGTGATACACTGTACTGTGATACACTGTACTGTGATACACTGTACTGTCATACACTGTACGATACACTGTACTGCGATACACTGTACTGTGATACACTGTACTGCGATACACTGTACTGCGGTACACTGCACTGTGATACACTGCACTGTGATACACTGTACTGTGATACACTGTACGATACACTGTACTGTGATACACTGTACTGTGATACACTGTACGATACACTGTACTGTGATACACTGTACGATACACTGTACTGTGATACACTGTACTGTGATACACTGTACTGTGATACACTGTACGATACACTGTACTGTGATACACTGTACTGTGATACACTGTACGATACACTGTACTGTGATACACTGTACTGTGATACACTGTACTGCGATACACTGTACTGCGATACACTGTACTGTGATACACTGTACGATACACTGTACTGTGATACACTGTACTGTGATAAACTGTACTGTGATACACTGTACTGTGATACACTGTACTGTGACTGTACTGTGATACACTGTACTGTGATACACTGTACTGTGATACACTGTACTGTGATACACTGTACGATACACTGTAATGTGATACACTGTACGATACACTGTACTGTGATACACTGTACTGTGATACACTGTACTGTGATACACTGTACGATACACTGTACTGTGATACACTGTACTGTGATACACTGTACTGTGATACACTGTACGATACACTGTACTGTGATACACTGTACGATACACTGTACTGTGATACACTGTACTGTGATACACTGTACTGTGATACACTGTACGATACACTGTACTGTGATACACTGTACTGTGATACACTGTACTGTGATACACTGTACGATACACTGTACTGTGATACACTGTACTGTGATACACTGTACTGTGATACACTGTACTGTGATACACTGTACGATACACTGTACTGTGATACACTGTACTGTGATACACTGTACTGTGATGCACTGTACGATACACTGTACTGTGATACACTGTACTGTGATACACTGTACTGTGATACACTGTACGATACACTGTACTGTGATACACTGTACGATACACTGTACTGTGATACACTGTACTGTGATACACTGTACTGTGATACACTGTACGATATACTGTACTGTGATACACTGTACTGTGATACACTGTACGATACACTGTACTGTGATACACTGTACTGTGATACACTGTACTGTGATACACTGTACGATACACTGTACTGTGATACACTGTACTGTGATACACTGTACTGTGATACACTGTAATGTACTGCAATACACTGTACTGTGATACACTGTACTGTGATACACTGTACTGTGATACACTGTACTGCGATACACTGTACTGTGATACACTGTACTGCGATACACTGTAGTGTACTGTGATACACTGTAGTGTACTGTGATACACTGTACTGTGATACACTGTACTGTGATACACTGTACTGCGATACACTGTACTGTGATACCCTGTACGATACACTGTACTGTGATACACTGTACGATACACTGTACTGTGATACACTGTACGATACACTGTACTGTGATACACTGTACGATACACTGTACTGTGATACACTGTACTGCGATACACTGTACTGTGATACACTGTACGATACACTGTACTGTGATACACTGTACGATACACTGTACTGTGATACACTGTACTGTGATACACTGTACTGTGATACACTGTACGATACACTGTACTGTGATACACTGTACTGTGATACACTGTACTGTGATACACTGTACTGTGATACACTGTACTGTGATACACTGTATGATACACTGTACTGTGATACACTGTACTGTGATACACTGTACGATACACTGTACTGTGATACACTGTACTGTGATACACTGTACTGTGATACACTGTACGATACACTGTATTGTGATACACTGTACTGTGATACACTGTACTGTGATACACTGTACTGTGATACACTGTACGATACACTGTACTGTGATACACTGTACTGTGATACACTGTACTGTGATACACTGTACTGTGATACACTGTACGATACACTGTACTGTGATACACTGTACTGTGATACACTGTACTGTGATGCACTGTACGATACACTGTACTGTGATACACTGTACTGTGATACACTGTACTGTGATACACTGTACTGTGATACACTGTACGATACACTGTACTGTGATACACTGTACTGTGATACACTGTACTGTGATACACTGTACGATATACTGTACTGTGATACACTGTACTGTGATACACTGTACTGCGATACACTGTACTGTGATACACTGTACGATGTGATACACTGTACTGTGATACACTGTACTGTGATACACTGTACGATGTGATACACTGTACGATGTGATACACTGTACTGTGATACACTGTACTGTGATACACTGTACGATACACTGTACTGTGATACACTGTACGATACACTGTACTGTGATACACTGTACGATGTGATACACTGTACTGTGATACACTGTACTGTGATACACTGTACGATGTGATACACTGTACGATGTGATACACTGTACTGTGATACACTGTACTGTGATACACTGTACTGTGATACACTGTACTGTGATACACTGTACGATGTGATACACTGTACTGTGATACACTGTACTGTGATACACTGTACTGTGATACACTGTACGATGTGATACACTGTACTGTGATACACTGTACTGTGATACACTGTACTGTGATACACTGTACGATGTGATACACTGTACTGTGATACACTGTACTGCGATACACTGTACTGTGATACACTGTACTGTGATACACTGAACGATGTGATACACTGTACTGTGATACACTGTACGATGTGATACACTGTACGATGTGATACACTGTACTGTGATACACTGTACGATGTGATACACTGTACTGTGATACACTGTACTGTGATACACTGTACTGCGATACACTGTACTGTGATACACTGTACTGTGATACACTGTACTGCGATACACTGTACGATGTGATACACTGTACGATGTGATACACTGTACTGTGATACAGTGTACGATGTGATACACTGTACTGTGATACACTGTACTGTTATACACTGTACTGTGATACACTGTACGATGTGATACACTGTACGATGTGATACACTGTACTGTGATACACTGTACTGTGATACACTGTACGATGTGATACACTGTACTGTGATACACTGTACGATGTGATACACTGTACGATGTGATACACTGTACTGTGATACAGTGTACGATGTGATACACTGTACTGTGATACACTGTACTGTGATACACTGTACTGTGATACACTGTACGATGTGATACACTGTACTGTGATACACTGTACTGTGATACACTGTACGATGTGATACACTGTACTGTGATACACTGTACTGTGATACACTGTACGATGTGATACACTGTACGAGTGCCTTTGCAGGTCGGGGGAAGCTCAGAGCCTTGAAGTTATTGAAATCAGAGCATTTCCTGCATTGGTCCCATATATGTTTGAAATATCCGTTTTTCTGGGTCCACTTCCTGCATACATTACATAACTAACTCATCTTACTTGATAAACTGATCATTTGGTTCAAACTCTTTGTGTCTTATAATTTATATAATATAATATATATATATAATATAATTTATATAAAGCAAACCATTACTTCATTTTGACTTGAGGTGTATAAAAGGGTTAAAAAAAGAAAGAATTTGACCACCAAAAAGTGTTTATTTTCTTATTTATTGAATGATACATACAGGCTACTGTATGGACATGATACATACAGGCTACTGTATGGACATGATACATACAGGCTACTGTATGGACATGATACATACAGGCTACTGTATGGACATGATACATACAGGCTACTGTATGGACATGATACATACAGGCTACTGTATGGACATGATACATACAGGCTACTGTATGGACATGATACATACAGGCTACTGTATGGACATGATACATACAGGCTACTGTATGGACATGATAGCCTACATACAGGCTACTGTATGGACATGATACATACAGGCTACTGTATGGACATGATACATATAGGCTACTGTATGGACATGATACATATAGGCTACTGTATGGACATGATACATACAGGCTACTGTATGGACATGATACATACAGGCTACTGTATGGACATGATACATACAGGCTACTGTATGGACATGATACATACAGGCTACTGTATGGACATGATACATATAGGCTACTGTATGGACATGATACATACAGGCTACTGTATGGACATGATACATATAGGCTACTGTATGGACATGATACATACAGGCTACTGTATGGACATGATACACACAGGCTACTGTATGGACATGATACATATAGGCTACTGTATGGACATGATACATACAGGCTACTGTATGGACATGATACATACAGGCTACTGTATGGACATGATACATATAGGCTACTGTATGGACATGATACATATAGGCTACTGTATGGACATGATACATATAGGCTACTGTATGGACATGATACATATAGGCTACTGTATGGACATGATACATATAGGCTACTGTATGGACATGATACATATAGGCTACTGTATGGACATGATACATATAGGCTACTGTATGGACATGATACATACAGGCTACTGTATGGACATGATACATACAGGCTACTGTATGGACATGATACATACAGGCTACTGTATGGACATGATACACACAGGCTACTGTATGGACATGATACATACAGGCTACTGTATGGACATGATACACACAGGCTACTGTATGGACATGATACACACAGGCTACTGTATGGACATGATACATACAGGCTACTGTATGGACATGATACATATAGGCTACTGTATGGACATGATACATACAGGCTACTGTATGGACATGATACATACAGGCTACTGTATGGACATGATACATACAGGCTACTGTATGGACATGATACATATAGGCTACTGTATGGACATGATACATATAGGCTACTGTATGGACATGATACATACAGGCTACTGTATGGACATGATACATACAGGCTACTGTATGGACATGATACATATAGGCTACTGTATGGACATGATACATACAGACTACTGTATGGACATGATACATATAGGCTACTGTATGGACATGATACATACAGGCTACTGTATGGACATGATACATATAGGCTACTGTATGGACATGATACATATAGGCTACTGTATGGACATGATACATACAGGCTACTGTATGGACATGATACATACAGGCTACTGTATGGACATGATACATATAGGCTACTGTATGGACATGATACATACAGACTACTGTATGGACATGATACATATAGGCTACTGTATGGACATGATAGCCTACATACAGGCTACTGTATGGACATGATACATACAGGCTACTGTATAGACATGATACATATAGGCTACTGTATGGACATGATACATATAGGCTACTGTATGGACATGATACATACAGGCTACTGTATGGACATGATACATATAGGCTACTGTATGGACATGATACATACAGGCTACTGTATGGACATGATACATATAGGCTACTGTATGGACATGATACATACAGGCTACTGTATGGACATGATACATACAGGCTACTGTATGGACATGATACATACAGGCTACTGTATGGACATAGGCTACTGTATGGACATGATACATATAGGCTACTGTATGGACATGATACATATAGGCTACTGTATGGACATGATACATATAGGCTACTGTATGGACATGATACATATAGGCTACTGTATGGACATGATACATATAGGCTACTGTATGGACATGATAGCCTACATACAGGCTACTGTATGGACATGATACATACAGGCTACTGTATGGACATGATACATACAGGCTACTGTATGGACATGATACATACAGGCTACTGTATGGACATGATACATACAGGCTACTGTATGGACATGATACATATAGGCTACTGTATGGACATGATACATACAGGCTACTGTATGGACATGATACATATAGGCTACTGTATGGACATGATACATATAGGCTACTGTATGGACATGATACATACAGGCTACTGTATGGACATGATACATACAGGCTACTGTATGGACATGATACATATAGGCTACTGTATGGACATGATACATATAGGCTACTGTATGGACATGATACATACAGGCTACTGTATGGACATGATACATACAGGCTACTGTATGGACATGATACATATAGGCTACTGTATGGACATGATACATACAGGCTACTGTATGGACATGATACATACAGGCTACTGTATGGACATGATACATACAGGCTACTGTATGGACATGATAGCCTACATACAGGCTACTGTATGGACATGATACATACAGGCTACTGTATGGACATGATACATACAGGCTACTGTATGGACATGATACATATAGGCTACTGTATGGACATGATACATATAGGCTACTGTATGGACATGATAGCCTACATACAGGCTACTGTATGGACATGATACATACAGGCTACTGTATGGACATGATACATACAGGCTACGGTATGGACATGATACATACAGGCTACTGTATGGACATGATACATACAGGCTACTGTATGGACATGATACATATAGGCTACTGTATGGACATGATACATACAGGCTACTGTATGGACATGATACATATAGGCTACTGTATGGACATGATACATACAGGCTACTGTATGGACATGATACATATAGGCTACTGTATGGACATGATACATATAGGCTACTGTATGGACATGATACATATAGGCTACTGTATGGACATGATAGCCTACATACAGGCTACTGTATGGACATGATACATACAGGCTACTGTATGGACATGATACATACAGGCTACTGTATGGACATGATACATACAGGCTACTGTATGGACATGATACATACAGGCTACTGTATGGACATGATAGCCTACATACAGGCTACTGTATGGACATGATACATACAGGCTACTGTATGGACATGATACATACAGGCTACTGTATGGACATGATACATATAGGCTACTGTATGGACATGATACATACAGGCTACTGTATGGACATGATAGCCTACATATAGGCTACTGTATGGACATGATACATACAGGCTACTGTATGGACATGATACATACAGGCTACTGTATGGACATGATACATATAGGCTACTGTATGGACATGATACATACAGGCTACTGTATGGACATGATACATATAGGCTACTGTATGGACATGATACATACAGGCTACTGTATGGACATGATACATATAGGCTACTGTATGGACATGATACACACAGGCTACTGTATGGACATGATACATATAGGCTACTGTATGGACATGATACATACAGGCTACTGTATGGACATGATAGCCTACATACAGGCTACTGTATGGACATGATACATACAGGCTACTGTATGGACATGATACATACAGGCTACTGTATGGACATGATACATATAGGCTACTGTATGGACATGATACATACAGGCTACTGTATGGACATGATACATATAGGCTACTGTATGGACATGATACATACAGGCTACTGTATGGACATGATACATATAGGCTACTGTATGGACATGATACATATAGGCTACTGTATGGACATGATACATACAGGCTACTGTATGGACATGATACATACAGGCTACTGTATGGACATGATACATACAGGCTACTGTATGGACATGATACATACAGGCTACTGTATGGACATGATACATACAGACTACTGTATGGACATGATACATACAGGCTACTGTATGGACATGATACATACAGGCTACTGTATGGACATGATACATACAGGCTACTGTATGGACATGATACATATAGGCTACTGTATGGACATGATACATACAGGCTACTGTATGGACATGATACATATAGGCTACTGTATGGACATGATACATATAGGCTACTGTATGGACATGATACATATAGGCTACTGTATGGACATGATACATACAGGCTACTGTATGGACATGATACATATAGGCTACTGTATGGACATGATACATATAGGCTACTGTATGGACATGATACATATAGGCTACTGTATGGACATGATACATACAGGCTACTGTATGGACATGATACATACAGGCTACTGTATGGACATGATACATACAGGCTACTGTATGGACATGATACATACAGGCTACTGTATGGACATGATACATACAGGCTACTGTATGGACATGATACATATAGGCTACTGTATGGACATGATACATATAGGCTACTGTATGGACATGATACATATAGGCTACTGTATGGACATGATACATACAGGCTACTGTATGGACATGATACATATAGGCTACTGTATGGACATGATACATACAGGCTACTGTATGGACATGATACATACAGGCTACTGTATGGACATGATACATATAGGCTACTGTATGGACATGATACATATAGGCTACTGTATGGACATGATACATACAGGCTACTGTATGGACATGATAGCCTACATACAGGCTACTGTATGGACATGATACATACAGGCTACTGTATAGACATGATACATACAGGCTACTTTATGGACATGATACATATAGGCTACTGTATGGACATGATACATACAGGCTACTGTATGGACATGATACATATAGGCTACTGTATGGACATGATACATATAGGCTACTGTATGGACATGATACATACAGGCTACTGTATGGACATGATACATACAGGCTACTGTATGGACATGATACATATAGGCTACTGTATGGACATGATACATACAGGCTACTTTATGGACATGATACATATAGGCTACTGTATGGACATGATACATACAGGCTACTGTATGGACATGATACATATAGGCTACTGTATGGACATGATACATACAGGCTACTGTATAGACATGATACATACAGGCTACTTTATGGACATGATACATATAGGCTACTGTATGGACATGATACATACAGGCTACTGTATGGACATGATACATATAGGCTACTGTATGGACATGATACATATAGGCTACTGTATGGACATGATACATACAGGCTACTGTATGGACATGATACATACAGGCTACTGTATGGACATGATACATATAGGCTACTGTATGGACATGATACATACAGGCTACTGTATGGACATGATACATACAGGCTACTGTATGGACATGATACATATAGGCTACTGTATGGACATGATACATACAGGCTACTGTATGGACATGATAGCCTACATACAGGCTACTGTATGGACATGATACATATAGGCTACTGTATGGACATGATAGCCTACATACAGGCTACTGTATGGACATGATACATACAGGCTACTGTATGGACATGATACATATAGGCTACTGTATGGACATGATAGCCTACATACAGGCTACTGTATGGACATGATACATACAGGCTACTGTATGGACATGATACATACAGGCTACTGTATGGACATGATACATACAGGCTACTGTATGGACATGATACATATAGGCTACTGTATGGACATGATACATACAGGCTACTGTATGGACATGATACATACAGGCTACTGTATGGACATGATACATATAGGCTACTGTATGGACATGATACATATAGGCTACTGTATGGACATGATAC
This sequence comes from Electrona antarctica, assembly GCF_951216825.1. NCBI lineage: Eukaryota > Metazoa > Chordata > Actinopteri > Myctophiformes > Myctophidae > Electrona > Electrona antarctica. The sequence goes on along the minus strand of NC_136811.1, from coordinate 59,427,252 downwards.
ATACAGGCTACTGTATGGACATGATACATACAGGCTACTGTATGGACATGATACATATAGGCTACTGTATGGACATGATACATACAGGCTACTGTATGGACATGATACATACAGGCTACTGTATGGACATGATACATACAGGCTACTGTATGGACATGATACATACAGGCTACTGTATGGACATGATACATATAGGCTACTGTATGGACATGATACATATAGGCTACTGTATGGACATGATAGCCTACATACAGGCTACTGTATGGACATGATACATATAGGCTACTGTATGGACATGATACATACAGGCTACTGTATGGACATGATACACACAGGCTACTGTATGGACATGATAGCCTACATACAGGCTACTGTATGGACATGATACATATAGGCTACTGTATGGACATGATAGCCTACATACAGGCTACTGTATGGACATGATACATACAGGCTACTGTATGGACATGATACACACAGGCTACTGTATGGACATGATACATACAGACTACTGTATGGACATGATACATACAGGCTACTGTATGGACATAGGCTACTGTATGGACATGATACATACAGACTACTGTATGGACATGATACATACAGGCTACTGTATGGACATGATAGCCTACATACAGGCTACTGTATGGACATGATACATATAGGCTACTGTATGGACATGATACATACAGGCTACTGTATGGACATGATACATACAGACTACTGTATGGACATGATACATACAGGCTACTGTATGGACATGATAGCCTACATACAGGCTACTGTATGGACATGATACATACAGGCTACTGTATGGACATGATACATACAGGCTACTGTATGGACATGATACATACAGGCTACTGTATGGACATGATACATACAGGCTACTGTATGGACATGATACATATAGGCTACTGTATGGACATGATACATACAGGCTACTGTATGGACATGATACATACAGGCTACTGTATGGACATGATACATATAGGCTACTGTATGGACATGATACATACAGGCTACTGTATGGACATGATACATATAGGCTACTGTATGGACATGATACATACAGGCTACTGTATGGACATGATACATACAGGCTACTGTATGGACATGATAGCCTACATACAGGCTACTGTATGGACATGATACATACAGGCTACTGTATGGACATGATACATATAGGCTACTGTATGGACATGATACATACAGGCTACTGTATGGACATGATACATACAGGCTACTGTATGGACATGATACATACAGGCTACTGTATGGACATGATACATACAGGCTACTGTATGGACATGATACATATAGGCTACTGTATGGACATGATACATACAGGCTACTGTATGGACATGATACATACAGGCTACTGTATGGACATAGGCTACTGTATGGACATGATACATACAGGCTACTGTATGGACATGATACATATAGGCTACTGTATGGACATGATACATACAGGCTACTGTATGGACATGATACATATAGGCTACTGTATGGACATGATACATACAGGCTACTGTATGGACATGATACATACAGGCTACTGTATGGACATGATACATACAGGCTACTGTATGGACATGATACATACAGGCTACTGTATGGACATGATACATACAGGCTACTGTATGGACATGATACATATAGGCTACTGTATGGACATGATACATATAGGCTACTGTATGGACATGATACATATAGGCTACTGTATGGACATGATACATACAGGCTACTGTATGGACATGATACACACAGGCTACTGTATGGACATGATACATATAGGCTACTGTATGGACATGATACATACAGGCTACTGTATGGACATGATACATACAGGCTACTGTATGGACATGATACATACAGGCTACTGTATGGACATGATAGCCTACATACAGGCTACTGTATGGACATGATACATACAGGCTACTGTATGGACATGATACATACAGGCTACTGTATGGACATGATACATACAGGCTACTGTATGGACATGATAGCCTACATACAGGCTACTGTATGGACATGATACATACAGGCTACTGTATGGACATGATACATATAGGCTACTGTATGGACATTGAATATCCCTTCATTTAAAAACGTTTGACTTTAAAATGTTAACCAAATGAAATAAGAATGATGAGTCTGGCTTTATCCAATATTCTGAGTTTGATTCTGGAAAGTTAGGCAAAATCGGGCATATTTTCCTATATAATGCCTAATTTGCATATTTAAATATACGATTTCAGAAAACTTGTAATACAATAAATCATTGCCTTCATGTAATTAATCAACTAGGGAAGTTTCATGGTGATTACTAGATTCACCCTTCATGCATATAGAAAATAACAAAATATGTGATAAATATGAAAAAGCTACTCCTGTGGAAGGTTATCATTATATTAATTTAATTATATTGACCCTATAAACAATTTAATATAGGTATGGTTTTACCCACTTATTTCGTAATGAAAACTTGGACTATTTAGTACACAGTATTTTCAGATGAGGACAAATATAGGCTCTTAATTTAGGAGACTTTGACATGAACAACTTTTAAATGCTGTAATATTTTAATAAAAGGTTCAACTTACATCTTCATGGTAGAGTCCGCCAGGTCCTGACAGGGTTCTGGTGTTATGGTGAAAGGTCCTTACAGGGTTATAGTCTAATAAAGTGTATGGTATGGTAACAGGTCCTTACAGGTGTATGGTATGGTAACAGGTCCTTACAGGTGTATGGTAACAGGTCCTTACAGGTGTATGGTAACAGGTCCTTACAGGTGTATGGTATGGTAACAGGTCCTTACAGGTGTATGGTAACAGGTCCTTACAGGTGTATGGTATGGTAACAGGTCCTTACAGGTGTATGGTAACAGGTCCTTACAGGTGTATGGTAACAGGTCCTTACAGGTGTATGGTATGGTAACAGGTCCTTACAGGTGTATGGTAACAGGTCCTTACAGGTGTATGGTATGGTAACAGGTCCTTACAGGTGTATGGTAACAGGTCCTTACAGGTGTATGGTAACAGGTCCTTACAGGTGTATGGTAACAGGTCCTTACAGGTGTATGGTATGGTAACAGGTCCTTACAGGTGTATGGTATGGTAACAGGTCCTTACAGGTGTATGGTATGGTAACAGGTCCTTACAGGTGTATGGTATGGTAACAGGTCCTTACAGGTGTATGGTATGGTAACAGGTCCTTACAGGTGTATGGTATGGTAACAGGTCCTTACAGGTGTATGGTAACAGGTCCTTACAGGTGTATGGTATGGTAACAGGTCCTTACAGGTGTATGGTATGGTAACAGGTCCTTACAGGTGTATGGTAACAGGTCCTTACAGGTGTATGGTATGGTAACAGGTCCTTACAGGTGTATGGTAACAGGTCCTTACAGGTGTATGGTATGGTAACAGGTCCTTACAGGTGTATGGTAACAGGTCCTTACAGGTGTATGGTAACAGGTCCTTACAGGTGTATGGTATGGTAACAGGTCCTTACAGGTGTATGGTAACAGGTCCTTACAGGTGTATGGTAACAGGTCCTTACAGGTGTATGGTATGGTAACAGGTCCTTACAGGTGTATGGTAACTTGTCCTTACAGGTGTATGGTATGGTAACAGGTCCTTACAGGTGTATGGTAACAGGTCCTTACAGGTGTATGGTATGGTAACACCGTAACAGGTCCTTACAGGTGTATGGTAACAGGTCCTTACAGGTGTATGGTAACAGGTCCTTACAGGTGTATGGTATGGTAACAGGTCCTTACAGGTGTATGGTAACAGGTCCTTACAGGTGTATGGTAACGGGTCCTTACAGGTGTATGGTAACAGGTCCTTACAGGTGTATGGTATGGTAACAGGTCCTTACAGGTGTATGGTATGGTAACAGGTCCTTACAGGTGTATGGTAACAGGTCCTTACAGGTGTATGGTAACAGGTCCTTACAGGTGTATGGTAACAGGTCCTTACAGGTGTATGGTAACAGGTCCTTACAGGTGTATGGTATGGTAACACCGTAACAGGTCCTTACAGGTGTATGGTTTGGTAACAACGTAACAGGTCCTTACAGGTGTATGGTATGGTAACAGGTCCTTACAGGTGTATGGTAACAGGTCCTTACAGGTGTATGGTATGGTAACAGGTCCTTACAGGTGTATGGTATGGTAACACCGTAACAGGTCCTTACAGGTGTATGGTATGGTAACACCGTAACAGGTCCTTACAGGTGTATGGTATGGTAACAGGTCCTTACAGGTGTATGGTATAGTAACACCGTAACAGGTCCTTACAGGTGTATGGTATGGTAACAGGTCCTTACAGGTGTCCACCAAACTAAACAGACTGAATGAAAACCTGGCTGGCTTTTATACACCGCTACGACCCCATGACCTCTGACATTATGACCCCATGACCTCTGGAACAACAGCTGTTCACCAGTGGTGGAGAGTATACTGAGTACATTTACTATAGTACCATGGAGAGTATGCGTACATTTACTAGGTGGAGAGTACTACACAATAGATATTTTGATTGCCTGAGCAAAGTTCATATTGAGGATAAAATCACATGTGTGAAGTGAGGGGCGCTAATATAACAGTCTAACTCATGTTGATTAGGTGATGAAAAACAAACGGTGCCAACACAAACATTAAACGCCATTAACAATAAAGAGACAATATGACGTAATGAGGCACACTATGACATACATATTCCCTTCATTGTCAATGGCGTTTACTAAAAATGGTAAATGGTAAATGGTGCATTTATATAGCGCCTTTATCCAAGGCGCTTTACATAGATTGTGCATTACATCTACACATTCATACACCAATGGCGGCAGAAACCATGCAAGGTACCAACCAGCACATCATGAGCAATTTGGGGTTCAGTGTCTTACTCAAGGACACTTCGACACTAACTCTGGGGGAGCCCGGGTTCGAACTGGCGACCTTGCGGTTACCATCCGGGAACTCTACCCCTGAGCCACCGCCGCCAAACATTGAACTAAAGACAAACATTAAACCTGTTTATAGGGGGGCTAGCGCACCTCAAAAAGTGAGGACACCAATTGTAAGAAGAACGCCCCTCACTTCACACAAGTGTGATTTTTTTAAATACACTAACATTTTGGACATAGTTTGTTTCTACCTCAGAGCAGTCTAGACTAGACTGTAGTCTAAAGAGATGTCTCTCAGGACAGACTCTAGTCTAAAGAGATGTCTCTCAGGACAGACTCTAGTCTAAAGAGATGTCTCTCAGGACAGACTCTAGTCTAAAGAGATGTCTCTCAGGACAGACTCTAGTCTAAAGAGATGTCTCTCAGGACAGACTCTAGTCTATAGAGATGTCTCTCAGGACAGACTGTAGTCTATAGAGATGTCTCTCAGGACAGACTCTAGTCTATAGAGATGTCTCTCAGGACAGACTAGTCTATAGAGATGTCTCTCAGGACAGACTAGTCTAAAGAGATGTCTCTCAGGACAGACTCTAGTCTAAAGAGATGTCTCTCAGGACAGACTGTAGTCTAAAGAGATGTCTCTCAGGACAGACTCTAGTCTAAAGAGATGTCTCTCAGGACAGACTCTAGTCTAAAGAGATGTCTCTCAGGACAGACTCTAGTCTAAAGAGATGTCTCTCAGGACAGACTGTAGTCTAAAGAGATGTCTCTCAGGACAGACTCTAGTCTATAGAGATGTCTCTCAGGACAGACTCTAGTCTAAAGAGATGTCTCTCAGGACAGACTGTAGTCTAAAGAGATGTCTCTCAGGACAGACTGTAGTCTATAGAGATGTCTCTCAGGACAGATTCTAGTCTATAGAGATGTCTCTCAGGACAGACTCTAGTCTATAGAGATGTCTCTCAGGACAGACTAGTCTAAAGATAGTCTAAAGAGATGTCTCTCAGGACAGACTCTAGTCTAAAGAGATGTCTCTCAGGACAGACTCTAGTCTAAAGATAGTCTAAAGAGATGTCTCTCAGGACAGACTGTAGTCTAAAGAGATGTCTCTCAGGACAGACTGTAGTCTAAAGAGATGTCTCTCAGGACAGACTCTAGTCTATAGAGATGTCTGTCAGGACAGACTGTAGTCTATAGAGATGTCTCTCAGGACAGACTCTAGTCTATAGAGATGTCTCTCAGGACAGACTAGTCTATAGAGATGTCTCTCAGGACAGACTAGTCTAAAGAGATGTCTCTCAGGACAGACACTAGTCTAAAGAGATGTCTCTCAGGACAGACTGTAGTCTAAAGAGATGTCTCTCAGGACAGACTCTAGTCTAAAGAGATGTCTCTCAGGACAGACTCTAGTCTAAAGAGATGTCTCTCAGGACAGACTCTAGTCTAAAGAGATGTCTCTCAGGACAGACTGTAGTCTAAAGAGATGTCTCTCAGGACAGACTCTAGTCTATAGAGATGTCTCTCAGGACAGACTCTAGTCTAAAGAGATGTCTCTCAGGACAGACTGTAGTCTAAAAAGATGTCTCTCAGGACAGACTGTAGTCTATAGAGATGTCTCTCAGGACAGACTCTAGTCTATAGAGATGTCTCTCAGGACAGACTCTAGTCTAAAGAGATGTCTCTCAGGACAGACTCTAGTCTAAAGAGATGTCTCTCAGGACAGACTCTAGTCTAAAGAGATGTCTCTCAGGACAGACTCTAGTCTATAGAGATGTCTCTCAGGACAGACTCTAGTCTAAAGATAGTCTAAAGAGATGTCTCTCAGGACAGACTCTAGTCTAAAGAGATGTCTCTCAGGACAGACTCTAGTCTAAAGATAGTCTAAAGAGATGTCTCTCAGGACAGACTGTAGTCTAAAGAGATGTCTCTCAGGACAGACTGTAGTCTAAAGAGATGTCTCTCAGGACAGACTCTAGTCTATAGAGATGTCTCTCAGGACAGACTCTAGTCTAAAGAGATGTCTCTCAGGACAGACTCTAGTCTAAAGAGATGTCTCTCAGGACAGACTGTAGTCTATAGAGATGTCTCTCAGGACAGACTAGTCTAAAGAGATGTCTCTCAGGACAGACTCTAGTCTAAAGAGATGTCTCTCAGGACAGACTGTAGTCTAAAGAGATGTCTCTCAGGACAGACTCTAGTCTAAAGAGATGTCTCTCAGGACAGACTCTAGTCTAAAGAGATGTCTCTCAGGACAGACTCTAGTCTAAAGAGATGTCTCTCAGGACAGACTGTAGTCTAAAGAGATGTCTCTCAGGACAGACTCTAGTCTATAGAGATGTCTCTCAGGACAGACTCTAGTCTAAAGAGATGTCTCTCAGGACAGACTGTAGTCTAAAGAGATGTCTCTCAGGACAGACTGTAGTCTATAGAGATGTCTCTCAGGACAGACTCTAGTCTATAGAGATGTCTCTCAGGACAGACTCTAGTCTATAGAGATGTCTCTCAGGACAGACTAGTCTAAAGATAGTCTAAAGAGATGTCTCTCAGGACAGACTCTAGTCTAAAGAGATGTCTCTCAGGACAGACTCTAGTCTAAAGATAGTCTAAAGAGATGTCTCTCAGGACAGACTGTAGTCTAAAGAGATGTCTCTCAGGACAGACTGTAGTCTAAAGAGATGTCTCTCAGGACAGACTCTAGTCTATAGAGATGTCTGTCAGGACAGACTGTAGTCTATAGAGATGTCTCTCAGGACAGACTCTAGTCTATAGAGATGTCTCTCAGGACAGACTAGTCTATAGAGATGTCTCTCAGGACAGACTAGTCTAAAGAGATGTCTCTCAGGACAGACACTAGTCTAAAGAGATGTCTCTCAGGACAGACTGTAGTCTAAAGAGATGTCTCTCAGGACAGACTATAGTCTAAAGAGATGTCTCTCAGGACAGACTCTAGTCTAAAGAGATGTCTCTCAGGACAGACTCTAGTCTAAAGAGATGTCTCTCAGGACAGACTGTAGTCTAAAGAGATGTCTCTCAGGACAGACTCTAGTCTATAGAGATGTCTCTCAGGACAGACTCTAGTCTAAAGAGATGTCTCTCAGGACAGACTGTAGTCTAAAAAGATGTCTCTCAGGACAGACTGTAGTCTATAGAGATGTCTCTCAGGACAGACTCTAGTCTATAGAGATGTCTCTCAGGACAGACTCTAGTCTAAAGAGATGTCTCTCAGGACAGACTCTAGTCTAAAGAGATGTCTCTCAGGACAGACTCTAGTCTAAAGAGATGTCTCTCAGGACAGACTCTAGTCTATAGAGATGTCTCTCAGGACAGACTCTAGTCTAAAGATAGTCTAAAGAGATGTCTCTCAGGACAGACTCTAGTCTAAAGAGATGTCTCTCAGGACAGACTCTAGTCTAAAGATAGTCTAAAGAGATGTCTCTCAGGACAGACTGTAGTCTAAAGAGATGTCTCTCAGGACAGACTGTAGTCTAAAGAGATGTCTCTCAGGACAGACTCTAGTCTATAGAGATGTCTCTCAGGACAGACTCTAGTCTAAAGAGATGTCTCTCAGGACAGACTCTAGTCTAAAGAGATGTCTCTCAGGACAGACTGTAGTCTAAAGAGATGTCTCTCAGGACAGACCAGTCTAAAGAGATGTCTCTCAGGACAGACTCTAGTCTATAGAGATGTCTCTCAGGACAGACTCTAGTCTAAAGAGATGTCTCTCAGGACAGACTCTAGTCTATAGAGATGTCTCTCAGGACAGACTCTAGTCTAAAGAGATGTCTCTCAGGACAGACTCTAGTCTAAAGAGATGTCTCTCAGGACAGACTCTAGTCTAAAGAGATGTCTCTCAGGACAGACTGTAGTCTAAAGAGATGTCTCTCAGGACAGACTCTAGTCTAAAGAGATGTCTCTCAGGACAGACTCTAGTCTAAAGAGATGACTCTCAGGACAGACTGTAGTCTAAAGAGATGTCTCTCAGGACAGACTCTAGTCTAAAGAGATGTCTCTCAGGACAGACTCTAGTCTAAAGACATGTCTCTCAGGACAGACTGTAGTCTAAAGAGATGTCTCTCAGGACAGACTCTAGTCTAAAGAGATGTCTCTCAGGACAGACTCTAGTCTAAAGAGATGTCTCTCAGGACAGACTCTAGTCTAAAGAGATGTCTCTCAGGACAGACTCTAGTCTAAAGATAGTCTAAAGAGATGTCTCTCAGGACAGACTGTAGTCTATAGAGATGTCTCTCAGGACAGACTCTAGTCTAAAGAGATGTCTCTCAGGACAGACTCTAGTCTAAAGAGATGTCTCTCAGGACAGACTGTAGTCTAAAGAGATGTCTCTCAGGACAGACTGATCTAAAGAGATGTCTCTCAGGACAGACTGTAGTCTAAAGAGATGTCTCTCAGGACAGACTCTAGTCTAAAGAGATGTCTCTCAGGACAGACTCTAGTCTAAAGAGATGTCTCTCAGGACAGACTAGTCTATAGAGATGTCTCTCAGGACAGACTCTAGTCTAAAGAGATGTCTCTCAGGACAGACTCTAGTCTAAAGAGATGTCTCTCAGGACAGACTGTAGTCTAAAGAGATGTCTCTCAGGACAGACTCTAGTCTAAAGAGATGTCTCTCAGGACAGACTGTAGTCTAAAGAGATGTCTCTCAGGACAGACTCTAGTCTATAGAGATGTCTCTCAGGACAGACTGTAGTCTAAAGAGATGTCTCTCAGGACAGACTCTAGTCTAAAGAGATGTCTCTCAGGACAGACTCTAGTCTAAAGAGATGTCTCTCAGGACAGACTCTAGTCTATAGAGATGTCTCTCAGGACAGACTGTAGTCTAAAGAGATGTCTCTCAGGACAGACTCTAGTCTATAGAGATGTCTCTCAGGACAGACTGTAGTCTAAAGAGATGTCTCTCAGGACAGACTCTAGTCTAAAGAGATGTCTCTCAGGACAGACTCTAGTCTAAAGAGATGTCTCTCAGGACAGACTCTAGTCTATAGAGATGTCTCTCAGGACAGACTAGTCTAAAGAGATGTCTCTCAGGACAGACTGTAGTCTAAAGAGATGTCTCTCAGGACAGACTCTAGTCTAAAGAGATGTCTCTCAGGACAGACTGTAGTCTATAGAGATGTCTCTCAGGACAGACTGTAGTCTAAAGAGATGTCTCTCAGGACAGACTCTAGTCTATAGAGATGTCTCTCAGGACAGACTGTAGTCTAAAGAGATGTCTCTCAGGACAGACTGTAGTATATAGAGATGTATCTCAGGACAGACTGTAGTCTAAAGAGATGTCTCTCAGGACAGACTAGTCTAAAGAGATGTCTCTCAGGACAGACTAGTCTATAGAGATGTCTCTCAGGACAGACTCTAGTCTATAGAGATGTCTCTCAAGACAGACTCTAGTCTAAAGAGATGTCTCTCAGGACAGACTCTAGTCTAAAGAGATGTCTCTCAGGACAGACTGTAGTCTAAAGAGATGTCTCTCAGGACAGACTGTAGTCTATAGAGATGTCTCTCAGGACAGACTAGTCTAAAGAGATGTCTCTAAGGACAGACTGTATTCAAAAGAGATGTCTCTCAGGACAGACTCTAGTCTATAGAGATGTCTCTCAGGACAGACTAGTCTAAAGAGATGTCTCTCAGGACAGACTGTAGTCTAAAGAGATGTCTCTCAGGACAGACTCTAGTCAATAGAGATGTCTCTCAGGACAGACTCTAGTCTATAGAGATGTCTCTCAGGACAGACTCTAGTCTAAAGAGATGTCTCTCAGGACAGACTGTAGTCTATAGAGATGTATCTCAGGACAGACTGTAGTCTAAAGAGATGTCTCTCAGGACAGACTAGTCTAAAGAGATGTCTCTCAGGACAGACTAGTCTATAGAGATGTCTCTCAGGACAGACTCTAGTCTATAGAGATGTCTCTCAGGACAGACTCTAGTCTATAGAGATGTCTCTCAGGACAGACTGTAGTCCAAAGAGATGTCTCTCAGGACAGACTCTAGTCTAAAGAGATGTCTCTCAGGACAGACGCTAGTCTAAAGAGATGTCTCTCAGGACAGACTCTAGTCTAAAGATATGTCTCTCAGGACAGACTCTAGTCTAAAGAGATGTCTCTCAGGACAGACTGTAGTCTAAAGAGATGTCTCTCAGGACAGACTCTAGTCTATAGAGATGTCTCTCAGGACAGACTGTAGTCTAAAGAGATGTCTCTCAGGACAGACTCTAGTCTAAAGAGATGTCTCTCAGGACAGACTCTAGTCTAAAGAGATGTCTCTCAGGACAGACTCTAGTCTAAAGAGATGTCTCTCAGGACAGACTCTAGTCTAAAGAGATGTCTCTCAGGACAGACTCTAGTCTAAAGAGATGTCTCTCAGGACAGACTGTAGTCTAAAGAGATGTCTCTCAGGACAGACTCTAGTCTAAAGAGATGTCTCTCAGGACAGACTCTAGTCTAAAGAGATGTCTCTCAGGACAGACTCTAGTCTAAAGAGATGTCTCTCAGGACAGACTCTAGTCTAAAGATAGTCTAAAGAGATGTCTCTCAGGACAGACTGTAGTCTATAGAGATGTCTCTCAGGACAGACTCTAGTCTAAAGAGATGTCTCTCAGGACAGACTCTAGTCTAAAGAGATGTCTCTCAGGACAGACTGTAGTCTAAAGAGATGTCTCTCAGGACAGACTGATCTAAAGAGATGTCTCTCAGGACAGACTGTAGTCTAAAGAGATGTCTCTCAGGACAGACTCTAGTCTAAAGAGATGTCTCTCAGGACAGACTCTAGTCTAAAGAGATGTCTCTCAGGACAGACTAGTCTATAGAGATGTCTCTCAGGACAGACTCTAGTCTAAAGAGATGTCTCTCAGGACAGACTCTAGTCTAAAGAGATGTCTCTCAGGACAGACTGTAGTCTAAAGAGATGTCTCTCAGGACAGACTCTAGTCTAAAGAGATGTCTCTCAGGACAGACTGTAGTCTAAAGAGATGTCTCTCAGGACAGACTCTAGTCTATAGAGATGTCTCTCAGGACAGACTGTAGTCTAAAGAGATGTCTCTCAGGACAGACTCTAGTCTAAAGAGATGTCTCTCAGGACAGACTCTAGTCTAAAGAGATGTCTCTCAGGACAGACTCTAGTCTATAGAGATGTCTCTCAGGACAGACTGTAGTCTAAAGAGATGTCTCTCAGGACAGACTCTAGTCTATAGAGATGTCTCTCAGGACAGACTGTAGTCTAAAGAGATGTCTCTCAGGACAGACTCTAGTCTAAAGAGATGTCTCTCAGGACAGACTCTAGTCTAAAGAGATGTCTCTCAGGACAGACTCTAGTCTATAGAGATGTCTCTCAGGACAGACTAGTCTAAAGAGATGTCTCTCAGGACAGACTGTAGTCTAAAGAGATGTCTCTCAGGACAGACTCTAGTCTAAAGAGATGTCTCTCAGGACAGACTGTAGTCTATAGAGATGTCTCTCAGGACAGACTGTAGTCTAAAGAGATGTCTCTCAGGACAGACTCTAGTCTATAGAGATGTCTCTCAGGACAGACTGTAGTCTAAAGAGATGTCTCTCAGGACAGACTGTAGTATATAGAGATGTATCTCAGGACAGACTGTAGTCTAAAGAGATGTCTCTCAGGACAGACTAGTCTAAAGAGATGTCTCTCAGGACAGACTAGTCTATAGAGATGTCTCTCAGGACAGACTCTAGTCTATAGAGATGTCTCTCAAGACAGACTCTAGTCTAAAGAGATGTCTCTCAGGACAGACTCTAGTCTAAAGAGATGTCTCTCAGGACAGACTGTAGTCTAAAGAGATGTCTCTCAGGACAGACTGTAGTCTATAGAGATGTCTCTCAGGACAGACTAGTCTAAAGAGATGTCTCTAAGGACAGACTGTATTCAAAAGAGATGTCTCTCAGGACAGACTCTAGTCTATAGAGATGTCTCTCAGGACAGACTAGTCTAAAGAGATGTCTCTCAGGACAGACTGTAGTCTAAAGAGATGTCTCTCAGGACAGACTCTAGTCAATAGAGATGTCTCTCAGGACAGACTCTAGTCTATAGAGATGTCTCTCAGGACAGACTCTAGTCTAAAGAGATGTCTCTCAGGACAGACTGTAGTCTATAGAGATGTATCTCAGGACAGACTGTAGTCTAAAGAGATGTCTCTCAGGACAGACTAGTCTAAAGAGATGTCTCTCAGGACAGACTAGTCTATAGAGATGTCTCTCAGGACAGACTCTAGTCTATAGAGATGTCTCTCAGGACAGACTCTAGTCTATAGAGATGTCTCTCAGGACAGACTGTAGTCCAAAGAGATGTCTCTCAGGACAGACTCTAGTCTAAAGAGATGTCTCTCAGGACAGACTCTAGTCTAAAGAGATGTCTCTCAGGACAGACTCTAGTCTAAAGAGATGTCTCTCAGGACAGACTGTAGTCTAAAGAGATGTCTCTCAGGACAGACTCTAGTCTATAGAGATGTCTCTCAGGACAGACTGTAGTCTAAAGAGATGTCTCTCAGGACAGACTCTAGTCTAAAGAGATGTCTCTCAGGACAGACTCTAGTCTAAAGAGATGTCTCTCAGGACAGACTCTAGTCTATAGAGATGTCTCTCAGGACAGACTGTAGTCTAAAGAGATGTCTCTCAGGACAGACTCTAGTCTATAGAGATGTCTCTCAGGACAGACTGTAGTCTAAAGAGATGTCTCTCAGGACAGACTCTAGTCTAAAGAGATGTCTCTCAGGACAGACTCTAGTCTAAAGAGATGT